>NC_071126.1:23767500-23960000 GCF_024256425.1 Clarias gariepinus
ATTAGATTATAGATTGCTTTGGTAAGTGAAGCTGCTAAAATTTTTCTCATTTGTTGCTTCAGCAAAATAAAGCCAAGTCGTTTTTTGCCACAAAAATATATATACTTGATTTTATTTAGGATTTTTAACAGATGAGAAAAAAATTAAGTGTTTTCTCACTAAAATGTAGACACGGGTATTAATTTAATTTAATTTAATTTAATTTAATTAAGTTATTAAACCTACTGTAGGTGGTTTAGTATCTGATCTTAGAACAAAGGAAATAAATTTAATAAAACTGATAAAATACAAGAAAAAACAAAAACATTATAAAACATTTCTGTTGTAAACATTTATAAAAACAGCTTTACATTAAATTACACTAAATGAAGTAAAATGAAGAAAGAGAAGAAAATTTATAATATCAGTAATTATTATTAAAAGTAAATAAACTTAGATTTAAAATATTATAAAATTAATCAATATCTAATACAAATACCTTAAAACATTTAGAATAGTTTTGAAAACAATTTGAAATAATTGAAACTGTAAAAACATAAAATATATTTGGACAAAATAATAAACAAAACTCAAATTTAAAATAATTGTTTATTCTCTAAAATATTGAATTTTAAGAATTTTCTCCTGCTCTTATTTTAATATATTTTCTTTAACTTCATCGTTATTAAATGATTAAGTTTGCTGACTCGTCTGTTATGTGTACAGTATATATATATATATACAGTATATATATATATATAAACTTTGTATAATGACTGTTATTAAGCGATGGCGTGTTCGCACCCGGGCACCGACTCACTCGCTGTCTGTTAATGAATTGTTTATTAAATCTTCAGTAACAAAGATCCTTCAGTCTTTTGTACCAGGGTTCTCCTCGCCTGTTGGTCCAGACTGCATTCCTGTCCCATTATAGTCCATGGTGTGTGTGTGTGTGTGTGTGTGTGTGTGTGTGTGTGTGTGTGTGTGTGTGTGTCTTAGTAAGACAATTCCAGCAGTATAGAGTGTCTGTGTTGTGCTTTATGGGTCGACGGCCTTGAAACCGGATATTTATCCCATAGTCCAGGTTCTGTTGCCGAGATGCCTTTCATTCTGCTCGTACACACACACACACACACACACACACACACACACACACACACATGCACGCACACATGAACATACACAACACACCCTCACTGTCTATTAATACACACCCACGTACACACAATGACTTCAGATGGAACAAATGGAAAACCAGCCAACTGAAGAAAGATGCAGAAGTCACACTGAGATCCTCACGTCCAAAAAATGGCAACCGTTCGAACAGAGGACCATCCAGAACCATCTTTAGACTCTTCAGCACGTCTGAGGGAGGGCCTGATGGTTCAGCTTCAGGAACAAAGCCGGTCCACCCCCGTCCTGTTACTCATTCTATCTGCCCTTCACCGTTCACTCAACACCGCGCTCACTTCAATACACTGAACAGATTTATGGACCAGCTCAGGAAAATGTCAGAAGGGTCCAGCCCAGATTCATGAGGAAGGCCAGGAGCTTGTGGAGCTCGACCTTCAGAAATGTCACGCCTTCACTCCTCACATTGTCCTGCAGTGCAGCGTCACCCCTCGGTCAGGTTATGCACGTATGAGGGCGGGGTGTGAGTGTACGGTCACGCTGACGAGCGAGGATGCCGCAGACACACGTCCACGTTCTACACACATCTGAGCGTCTGAGCTGCAATTTCAGTAATGGAAAAAATACTCTTTTTTTTTTCAAAACTGCATGCAGATCGAATGTGAAGATGTAAAGATGCAACAAATCCAAACAATCCTCTGGCACATGAGCTCCAACCTTATTTTAGTTCCCCATCTTTAGATCTAATCTGCAGTTGTCTCAGGAGTAGGCGTGGTGTTTATCTCTGTTTATGGTTGTAGTGGTTGTAAGAAGAATTGCAGGAAGACATGGAGAGCAAAAGCAATCATACGTGTATTGAAAGTTAAGAAGGGGAGATTTACATTTCACCAGCAAGACAAGAACTATAATCTCTATTTTGTTATGTGGCTCGAGGTGCTAATCTGTCAAAGTACAACTCAGAGATTAGCTTTCAATTGTTTCCACTTCTTTATTCGTTACTGAAGTGATAATCACGCTATCATTAGCACAGGTCCACACGGGGTCACCCAAGCCACACTGTTATCCAGTGTAACATAGCAAAGTTAGCTCGTTAGCAATATAGCTAATCCTGTTACTGTTTGTAGTAGATATCTTCATATCCAGTAAGTTAGCTTACCTTCGTAAGCACTAATGTAACCTTCTTAAAGCCCTTCTATTGCTCTCGTTACAGCTTGAACATGCAGGTTGTGCAGGATTTTGTTATTTAACTAACTAATACACTGATGAGCTTCTCATTTCTTACACAACCGTGTCAGACGTCATAGTCTGTGGGCGTGGCAAAGATGTTACTCTGTTTCAAAAGGGTCAAATTATTCATAAAGATAAACAACTAAGGAGATCGCTAAAACTACTAAAATTGGGTTGGAAACTATAAAATACACACTTAAACACTCAGTGACATTAAATCATTTAAAAATCCCAGTAGGACTCAGAGCTACGTTTAACAGTGACAGTAAGAGCATTTCCTCAGGCACAATGCCAAGGGAACTCACGGCATTGGGACTAAACAGCTGTGTGTCTGTAAGAAAAACACTCATTAGTGAGACTCATCATGGAGAAAAAAAGTCTTCAGTTTGTTAGGGATCATAACGACTGGACTTTGGAGTGATGGAGAAAGGTCATGTGACCTGATGAGTGCAGACTGAGCCTATCCCAGAGTGATGGGCGTGTCAGGGTGAGAAGGGAAGGACATGAAGCGATGCTCCCATCATGCATAGTGTCCACTGTACAAGCCTCTGGAGACAGTGTTATGATCTGGGGTTGATCAGTTACTCAGGTCTAGACTCAGTAACGTTATGGGGCAATAAAATGAAGTCAGCTGACCACCTGGATGTACTGAATCACCAGAGGATCACATCTATGCAGGGTTTCTTCCCTGATGGTATGGAACATATTCCAGGACTCAGAGTGTGAGAGGGGCTCTGGGAGCACGAGGAATCATTTTCACACATGGATTGGCCACCAGTAAGTCCAGACCCTAACCAAATAAGAGAACCTTTGAGACGTGCTGGAGAAAGCTTTGCACAATGGACCGACTCTCACATCGTCAGTACAAGATCGAGGAGAGAAAGGAATGCAACTCTGGACTGAAATAAATGTTGTGACGTTGCATAAACCTATGGAAACAATGTCACGGCCATGATTTTATTTTTTTGGTCAGATGGTGTATGATGTCAAAGCTCAAGATCTACGTAATTAAACACTTTCTGGACTCCAGGACGGACGTGTTAACTCGTTAACTCCATGTTTAGTTTAGAGTGACGTCGTATCGACATGGATCATCACCAGCATCACTTCATCCCTTTAAATGCATTACACCTGATTTCTGATTGATTGGTTTCTGATCAGTAAATTTCTGGTTTGATTGGGTGACTGTTGCTGAATTCAGCTCATATTCACACTGCATATGATCTGGTTTTATGGCTCATACAGCAACCAGCAGTAACACTGTTATACAGGATGTGCACCTGAATCACCTGAATCATTATTTCACCTGTAGAAAGAACAGACTACGGCAGGCAGGTGGGGACAAACTCAGTTTAATGTTCATACATTAGGCACAAGAACTGACAGAACAATAAAGGACAAAAGACAAACAACAACAATTATTAACCAAGGACGTTTCTGTTATTACAGTAGTACAACACACACTCAGCCATACACACACACACACACACACACACACACACACACTGGTTCTTACATCATTTATAAACCTGTGCTGCTTAATCAGCCGTAAAAACCCACAGCAGAGACTAAAGCCATTAACATTGTTAATACATGACTATAGACCAATTACAAACATTAAAAACATAAAAAATTAATTTGTCTTTAATAATTAAGACACAGATATTATTGTACACTTTACTGTATAATCTTCCTTTGTACTGTTGAAGGATTTTTTTGTCAACAGAGACAAATAAATAAATAAATAAATAAAAACATAAATACATAAATAAACAAACTCATTATTCTTATTATTAATGTGACTAAAAATTCTGCTTCTGGCCCGGTGTGAAGCATGGTGGTGGTGGTATCACGCTATGAGGTGTGGTTTATTCCACAAGGAAAATCCTGAATACAAACCAGTTAAATTCCACTTCACAGTTACAACATTAATCCATTAAACATTAAAATGACCAGATATAAACCTTATAAACGTATTAAACCTAAAATATAGCTTTGGGTCCTCCTAACTAACAGTACTGCAGGTGTGTAAATACTGTTAATTATATTAATACAACCAGAATTACTATATTAATAATCATGTGTGTATTTGTGTAACACCAGTCCAGTGCTGTTATTGTTACAATGTTATTGTATGAATTATATAACAACACACAGTGATTATGTCTTACAATGTGAACCTCAGCCTTTTTTTTTTTTTTTAGAACTCAGTATCGCCCTCTAGTGGCTCGATCACATGTACAGTATACACTGAGATTATTAAAGATTATTACAAACTCCTGTAAACACACATGGTGGAGATGGAGGAGTCAGATTCAATTAATCTCGATGTTTCTGGGCAAGCTGCAAACACACACACACACACACACACACACACACACACACACACACACACAAACAGTATAAGACAGAAATGCAACAACATATCTAATAACTATATTTACATCAATCACTGCAGGGTTTTTTGCAATTTTAATAACTGAACAACTGAAAAACTTCACCTTCACACCTTCAGAAATCATTGCTCTTATTTCATGTAGATGTACAGTATAAAACTTAGAGAAAAAAATGCAAAAG
Source organism: Clarias gariepinus (assembly GCF_024256425.1). Classification (NCBI taxonomy): domain Eukaryota; kingdom Metazoa; phylum Chordata; class Actinopteri; order Siluriformes; family Clariidae; genus Clarias; species Clarias gariepinus. The sequence goes on from NC_071126.1 coordinate 23,772,415, forward strand.
GCCGAATACATCTAGTTCTATATAATGCTAAACATAAGCAGTGAGCAAGGTTTCCTGGGTCAGGCATCAGCTCTTGTCTTTATCCTGGGGCGCGTTATTATAAATATACACTGATCATTAAAGCCGACTGACGTCACTGAGCTGTTTACCTTGTGTACATTTTCAGCGAGTTGTTTAAACTCCCCTCGCTCGCTGAACACCTGACTCGCCCTCCGCCCCACCGCTCCTATAAAGCTCTGCGCGGGAGGGGAGGAGCTGACCACGCCCACCTTCACAGGAGGAGCTGAAATCAAAGAGACACAGTGACTCCTCCCCTATATCACATCTGACCAATCAGAAGGCTCTCCTCTCTCTCCATCATCCACAGCATTAACATCACTCTACACACACATCCAGGTCACGAGGACAACATACACTGACGCTGTCCCTGAGTAAAGGTAGAGACTCCACAGGTCCAAATATTACACAAGTAAAAGTAGAATCCTTCACTTTCATGTGTACGTGAGTAAAAGTAAGGCACGTCACACAGTTACAGGAGATATATACTCAGCAGGTGACCGTCCTTTAATAAGAGATGGATGGTCTTAAGAAAAAGTGTTCCTGCTTCAAATGCATAACATTAAATGACATTAAAGAGATTTGTTGTAGAATGTAGTGGAGTAAAAGTAAAAAGCATCCTCAGGATGAGGGACGTCACTCTGGATAAGGAACTCCGTCCTAATGTCATAAATATAATGGTCTCAGACTGTAGACTCGAGCTCTGCTCGTTAAAGCTGGTCATAATTTCATCAAAACCTGAATTAACACAGAGCTGCTCCTGGCACGTCTCCCATCCATTACACTCACTCCAGTGTGAAACCCAGTGTCAGCACACACACACACACACACCATACACACACACACACACACACGCACACACACAGTCTGACTTTGTGTCCCTGCTCGCCCTTGCTCACAAACAAAAGGTCATTTGAACTTTTGTAATGGAAACTAACAAAGAACTTCCACACACACACACACACACACACACACACACACACGCACACACACTCACGCACACATTCCGACCCATCACTGTCACACAGAGATGAAGCAGGAATACAGGAAACAGTACTGAAGAGACCATCCATCTCCATCCTAAACATAACCTGGTTTTCATTAGGACGTTCTACATGTCTCATAAATATTAGAATAATATTTATTATTATTATTATTATTATTATTATTATTATTATTCACCGTTCTGACTGGGACTTGGTTCCTGAGCAGAGGTCATGGAGTTCCTCAATCTGTGCAGGAAGATCTTACAGCGGTAGATAACGATGTTTAACGAGCAGGCATCTGAAAAAAGTGAACACACACACACACACACACACACACACACACACCCACACACACACACACTTACAACATCATCATCATTCATCATCATCATCCATCATCATCATCATCTCTTCAGTACCTGACACTCTGGAGACCCATTACAGTTTCCTAATGACACCATCACACACCTCCTACACACAGCCCTGAGTTATAGAGGGAAAGGAGATCCTGTTTGAATGCTGTATGTGGGCCACTCCTCAGTTTAACACCATAATCCCCTCATCATGCTGGAGGACCTGGGACTTACTACATCCCTCTGTGTTCCCATCAAGTTTGCTGAAAACAATGTAGTGGTAAGACTAATCTCTGATAATGATAAGAAGGTGAAAGCCTGGAGATCTGGGGCAAGGAGAACAACTTCCTCCAGAACATCAGCAAGGTAAAGGAGTTGATCGTGGACTTCAGGACGAAGCAGGAGAAACTGCCAGTCCCTTATCATTAACAAAACCTCAGTAGAGGGAGTGGTCAGTTTCGACTACCTCAGCGTTCACATCATGCAGAACCTGTCACGGTCCTGTCACATAAACAACATGGTGAAGCAGGCCGATTTTTATTTTTATTTTTTTACCACCTCAGATGCTTGAAGGTGTTCAGACTGCCCTTCAAGGTGCTTAGGAACTTCTACACCTGCACCACTGAGAACATCCTGACGGGAAACATCACAACCTGGTTTGGAAACAGCACCATGCAGGACAGACGATCTCTACAGAGGGTGGTGCGATCAGCTGAGCGCATCATCCGCACCGAGCTCCCTGACCTGCACTCGATCTACAGCAAGCGGTGCTGGACCAAGGCCTGGAAGATCGTGAAGGACCTCAGCCATCCCAACAATGGACTGTTCACTCTGTTGAGGTCGGGAAAGCGATTCCGCTCCCTGAAGACCAACACAGAGAGACTGAGGAGGAGCTTCTTCCTACAGATCATTTGGGGCCGGAACACAGACAACACCTAGGACTTAAAATTAAACATCTCATACAAGAGATTTTCTAAGCTCCACTTTCACAGATCTGAAGTTGCCCAGAGCACTTACATCAGCCTACAGCTGGACAAAAATCACACAAAGACAAGTTTTTAAAAAATTAAAATTTACAAAAAAATTTCAATTTTGGAAAAAAAAGTGTGATGTTACACAGTACAGTTATTCTTCATTGAATTAGCTATCATAATGAAATGCTTTTTTTTACCTCCCAGTAATTTGGGCTGGCAGTTAATGAATTCAGTTGGGCGCGGTGCATCACGACTTTTCTTCTTCTTTTTCTCCAGGGAAGTTATTTGTTCGGTGGATGTGGAGGTAACAATGGTGGAGGATGAGGACATGGAGGTGGATGCAGGGATAGTGGAGGTGGAGATGGGTTTCTGACCCCCAGGGGGCGCTGTGACACTCAGCTCCCTCTGACTCTTCCAGTAATGTTGGCAGAGATGATAGAGGATCTGAATGAACATGCATTTCTCAGCTGATGATGCAGCGACCCACTGATCAGACCCGTGATCAAACACCAGATCAAAATCTGGACTGTCCTGAATAATAATAATAATAATAATAATAATGGTAATTTTTCAAAAATATTAATAATAACAAAATTTGAGATGGTTGTACTTGAGGTTATTGTAATAAATAAGTCTTCACACCTTTTCAGGATCGATACCGTCGACACGGCGTAGTTGGTCCAGACTCCAGTGTGAGCGTTTCTCAAATTGTGGAGAAAATTCAAACTGCTTCACTTTGGTGATAAAAACTTGAGCTGGCTTTTTATTCGTCACTAGGGAAAGTTTAGATCACGCGATTGGCTGAACATATTAGCATGATATCATTTACACAACAATGTTCAAATCAGCATTTTATTGTTTGCCTACAGTTATGATGTAACTCAGGGCACAACAACATTCACAGCTGTTAGTGTAGCGTAATTTTAGGTTTGCGTTAGATATCATGCCTGAGATAAGCCATTAGCATGATGCTAAATAATGTACCTGACAGACAGAGGAAGGTGATGTATTCCCCTTTACGCCCTGCTGGGATGAAGGTCAGCCTTCTCCTCCTCCTCTTCCTCACTTCAATCACTGTTAATAACTTCTCATGGAGTGGAGAGAAGATCTCTTTTTTAATCATTGACTGGATCGTCATCGTCTGAACCTGCAGCTGGAGAATTAAATATAAACATGAGTCACACACTGATATTATACAGCTGACCAGCAGGGCTTGAACATTAGATTCCAGCTTCTTCTGAACAACCCTCATGGTAAGGAAACTCACCGTTGGAGCTTTTTCCAACAACAGGGATGTTTAATAAAACATTTAAGTGTCATAAAGGAAAACTCTGACTGTTGTGTTTCCTTACACCCAGCTTCAGAGCTCGTAATGTCCATGAATATCAGTGACTGTACCTACTCCAGTCCTTCACACTTCAGACATGAACTCAGACTCTTCTGCACCAGTAAAGTGACATTTATCCCCAAAACCAGTTTCCACTGAAAGTCTTTACTTCACCTATTAAAAGTTTGTGAACCCTTTTGAAAAGTCGTGTTCGTGCCAGGAAACTGAAAGAAGAGCAATCAGATATCAAACCAGATATTAAAGATCTACAGATGCTTGTTGATTGAGACTAAAGCATCTGCTGAAGCACAACCCTGCTGAAAGATGTTTAACCTGATATTAGTCGTGCTGTGATGAGAATTTTGACCTTGTGTTGATTCCAGAAAACTCAACATGAATTAAAACTTTAAGCATTAAATTCCTTCTGCATTGCACCTGACCCCGCCCATGGCTCTAGATTCCTACAGACACCTTCACCAGAGTACGCATGGACACTAATGTACAGTTCATGGCCATGTTCACGGGGCTCTTTGTCTGACGTCTCCACACAGGTCTGATCACCGAGACTGGAATTCACAGAATGGAAATCTACACTGTAGAACAACACTGAAGATATAAAAACTCTGAAATAAAACAAGACTTGGGGGGGAAAACCCTTAAATAAGTAGGTACAGTAGTAACTTTTGACTGGTAAAGACATTAGAGCAAGAAAATGAAAACAAGAGGAAATAAAACAACTCAAAATTAATGCTTAAAAAACACAAGGTGAAAAATATGTAGTAATACATAGAAGATTTCTAAAGAGAAAAAGGTGGAAAACAAACTGCAGTGAAAGTGTCACTGTTTCGCCCGCAAAGTTTCAACACTTATAAGAAACTCCTTTTACAGAATCATTAAAATAAATCAACTTATTAATAATAATATTATTATTATAACAAACTAAAAAAACTTTAAAAATGTGAAAATATATGAAAGTAAATAAGATGTTCTTTTTTTCTAATTTGAAGTGAAACAAAAATGTAATGAATATAAAAGCATTGTGAATAAAGTGTGTGAAGTGAAAGTGAGGTTGTTATTTCTCACTCACCTGCTGGTTGTTGACTCGCCTCAGCCTCGTCTCAGCTTCGTCTCACTTTAGTTGATTTGCTCTGAATAAATCTCAGCCATTCTCTCTCTCTCTCTCTCTCTCTCTCTCTCTCTGTGTCTGTCACTGCTGATCTGCGCAGGCCCTTTTCACTGTGATCACATGATCACTCTGCTGTTCTGGATTGTGATTGGTCAGATTCTATAACCTCAGAGTAACTGCAGATAGAAACCATTATATCATTCTAAATAAGGATAAATTAATAAATAAATGAATGAATGAATGAAAACACATCACCTGAAATTTTTGAATTAGCTGTGATTTTGGATTCTGATATATACACACTATGCTATCAAAAGTATGTGCACCCCTGACCATGAACGTCCCACTCCAGATTTATTACCCCGTGTTTCCTGTTATAAAGCGCTCCACTCTTCTGAGAAGGCTGGACACTATGGTGGGGTGTTGGGCTGAGGGGGTTGGGGTTCATCTACACATTCTACAAGAGCGTTAGTGAGCTCAGGCGCTGATGGGATGCTGATGGATCTCACCTATCATGGAGGATAAGGGTTCGTTGGGTTCCTCTTAGTACCAGTGAAAGGAAAATGTAATTCTACATCACACAGAAGCTTCCTGTACCTACAGTATACCTGTGTGGTTTAACCTTTGTGTAGCAATTGTATTTATATAAGTACTGAATATGGGTGTGAGAGACAGGTGTGCACATACTTTTGGCCAAACAGTGCATTTAAGAACATGGTTTAAAGAGATATATGATATAGACGGAGCTTAAAACATTTCTCAAAGTTGATAAACAAAAACAACAATACATTGAATACAATTTATTTTATTTTAAATTTAAATAAAAATAGATTACATGAGTAGGCAGCACGGTGGTGTAGTGTTAGCACTGTCTCCTTGCACCTCCAGGGTCCAGGTTCGATTCCCGTCTCTGTGTGTATGGAGTTTGCATGTTCTCCCTGTACTTGGTGGGTTTCCTCTCGATACTCCGGTTTCCTCCCACAGTCCAAAGACATGCAGATTAGGCTAATTGTGTGTGAGGGTGTGTGTGTGAGGGTGTGTGTGTGCCCTGCGATGGACTGCCCCCCCGCCCTAAGTCTCCTGGTGAGTGAATTTTCTCTCTCTAATTTCTTGTGTTAAACACAGACTCCTCTAAAAGAGAGAAAGCAAGGGTTTGACTCACGCAAAATCATGAAACAAAATTAAATTGAAATTTTTAAATTTTAATTAAAAATTAAAAGTTAAATTGAAGATAATATAAACGTAACTATCCATGTTTCTGTCTCACTAACCCGAGCCAGTCAGGATTGTTGTGGGTTTTGTAGATGATATAAATGTCTCAGTACAAACCGGGTGAATATTCACTTGTTTTATTGCAGTTTTGCTACATACTGTATGTCATCATGAAACACAAACAAGTAAAACAACATTAAACAGGGTTCATGTCAGAGCTAGCACAGAAACAAGTGTGTAAGGAAACACACACAAACACACATATATACAGAATATTTACTGCAAAAAATACATGGAGTGACAAACAAAATAGAAGAAACTGAATGTTTTTTCAGCAGCTGGTGTCCTGAATACATCACGAGCTGTGTTTAATCTAAAATCATCCTGATTAGAGTCTAATGTAACTGTGTAGGGTGTTTAGGATATAGTGTGTGTGTTTACATTCTCAAAGTGTTTAATCAGAATATAACTTTTATTTGTAATTAATTTAACTTTTAGGCATTTTCACATTAGGCACGATTGATTCGTAATTTTTTTGAAATATCAACTCCTCTTGTATCAGAGATGTCTGTGTAGGTCAGAGGATGGAGTGGCAAAGAGACAGCACTGACGACGCATCGTCTAAACAACATGCACGGTTCCTGGGCCTAGAACATGTGTGCTCTCACTCATTAAACGATTTAACGATCAGATCGAGTGTTTAAACAGATAATGTTGACCTTTTCTGGTTAACGGGATATCAGGGTTCGGGTTCGTATAAATGGAGCTGGTAAGAACAAACATCAGTAACTGTTTACTTACAAACACTAATAACAAAATGTTTTATTTAACAAGGCTGAGGAAGTAAGGCTTTCTGTGTACAGAGGATAAACAAGCGTATTAATAAGTAAATAAATAAATAAATAAATAAATACTAAAACATGCCATTAGATAAAATCGTGTTTTTTTAGCATGCGTGTGGGTGGGGTTTGGTTCAGGTGGTGGGGGCGTGGCATGGTCACCCCAATGACATCATCGTGATTTCAGCCAATGAGCAGTGTCTATGACATCAGAGGGGAACCCCAACACTCCTTAACCCAGGCACAGAACGTGTGTGTGTGTGTGTGTGTGTGTGTGTGTGTGTGTGTGTTTGGCAATTCTGTACATTTTGTAAATTTCACATTCACTAACGTTAGTGACTAAGTGTTTCAGTTATGCGGTTAAACACAAACATTAAACGATACGACTCGGATATAAAACTCTAATTAATTGATTTACATTAATCACTCGTATATGTAGAGTCACATGAAGGTGGATAAAAACCCTCAGCTAATCATATTGCTCCCGTACACACTCCCAGCCCTATACAAGGTGTGTGTGTGTGTGTGTGTGTGTGTGTTAGCTGATGTGCTGTCTTACTGCTCGATGTATCACACACCTTCATTCTGCAGATGATTTATCTCTGTTTATTCTTCATTTAGTCATTTATCTCTCTGTGTTTTTGCATTATGTGGGCGTGGCTACATGTACATCATTTGTGCCATCAATATTTGGTTATTTATCAAAACATGAAGAAATCCATGAATTTTTATAAATCTAGTGAATTGTTGTGTGTTGTGACATGACGATTAGACTGTCACACACTGCACTAATCACACTGTGCATGTGTGTGTGTGTGTGTGTGTGTGTGTGTGTGTGTGTGTGTGTGTGTGTGTAGGGTTAAAGCTGGATTCTGTATGAAACTACAAGACAATAATAACGTCATAAAACTGGGATGTGCAAAGTTCACACTCACTCGTTAGCATGTTAGCTTAGCCATGAACATACAGTAGCTCTGAGTGTAAGCGGTGCTGCAGCAGATTGTGCACGGGCCAAACCACCGACTCCCAGCTGAACATAAGAACGACGCATGCATTGTGTGTGTGTGTGTGTGTGTGTATTATGACTCAGCGGTGTCCTCCTCTTCTCCGTGTGTCGTGTCCTCGCTGTACATGAACGTCAGCAGGAACAGAGCCACGTCATACGAGCACCAATAGGCCGTGTGTGATGTCACCGCTGACCAATAGCGGCTCTCCACCAGCCCCTCCCTCAGCTCGAAGTCTATACGCCGGTCCAGTTCCACTGCACACACACACACACACACACATAAACAAATGCAGGTTGATAAGTAACATATATTATTAAATAGTTAACTAATTAATACTAATAATTAATAATTAGATATAATTGTCTCAACACATTTACATATTCAAAACATTATTAATTTAACTGTTAACTTTAAATGTAGTGTTAATTCAGTGATTTTGTTATTAAATGTATTTTTATACTATATAGTAAATGTTCTGTGACACAACGATGTCATTCATTAGCATATTAATGTCAGTCATTAGCATATTAATGTCGGTCATTAGCATATTAATGTCAGTCATTAGCATACTGGTGTCCACCTACAGAGAGTGGAGTTGTCCATGACGGTGGACGTGGACTGCGACATGCCGTTCTCTCTCTCCGTCTTCTCCTCCACCTTGTCCTCAGTTTCTGTGACCCCACCCTCCTCTCCCACAGCCCCGCCCTCTGTCTCGTATGGCCCCGCCTCGGAGTTGATTGGCTCCTCGTCAGCTCCGCCCACCTGTCCACTCGAACGGGAGAAACGGGAAAACAGGATTCCACCGATGCCTTTACCGATACTCGCCGCTCCTGAGACACACACACACACACACACACACACATCCACCTGAATGTCATTAATGTCACATGACCAACAGTATGATAATGAGAGAGTAATATGACAGAGAATAAAAATTAAAAATATAAATGTTATTATAGAATTTCAGAGAGGATTTATATTAAGTTCTGTGTGTGTGTGTGTGTGTGTGTGTGTTACCCATGATACTAGCTCTCCCCAGGTTGGTGATGGACCCTCCCATCCTGCGCTGCGGTGGGGGGGACGTACAGGGACTGGGTGTGTTTTCACCCTCTGACAGAATCACACACTCCTTCAGCGGAGTCAGAAACACCGGCCGCACCTCATCATAGGGGGTGGGGCTGCTGGTGTTGTACCTGTCACACACACACACACACACATTTTATTTTCAACTTTCAGATCCCGAGGTATTACAGCATGAGTGAAAACCCTAATACCAACATTCCCTCGTGTGATCTTATTCAGTGTTTGTGATAAATGTGGGAGGAAAAGCCTGAGACGGTCCTGTGGCTGTGGAGTCTGGGGCGGTTCATCTACAGACACTGAAACATCGTGTTCGGGGAAGGAGTGACACGGAGCAGAGTGCAGCGACTGAGGGGTGTTTCAGCTGGAACATTAACACACGCTTTTAATTGACTCCACCCACTCTTTTAGATATTTATTTAAGAACACCTGGCAGCAAATTACATAGACAAAGCAAACAAGATGTGTTGCTTGTGTAAGGAAGCAGCTGTACACTGGGTGTGTTTGATCTGATCAGTTTACATTATATTGTTTACGTTTGCTCTGAACGAGACACTGTGTGTATACGACGCATTCACAGTGTGTGTTTGTTGTTTTAGAATAACAGTAATGTTGATTTGTCGATTGTGTGTGAGACGTGTCACGCTGTCGGTGATGAACAGTGTGTGTGTGTGTGTGTGTGTGTGTACACGGAGTCATTACCAGTGGATCTGTACAGGAGAGATGTTGCTGTAGTGTTTCAGGATCAAAGGCTCCAGTCTGTACGCCTGCAACACAACAACCGCGCAATAAACAAATTAAAATAAATAAAAATAAAATCAGCCACAAGCAGCGATCGCAGGGATCCGAGCACTGTACGGTGACGGACAATGAAATGTAATTACTGTTAAGTTTCCTGCTTAGACATTACGATGGTCTGTGAGAGTAGATTTTATTTATTAATATGATGTAACTGTCGACTGGTTTCTTTTGCAATTAAATTAACGTTTATTGTCTGATTTGGTTTAAGCAGTTATATTTCAGCAGGTCTTAAAACATGAGAAACGTATAGATGAGTATCTAATAAACACTGTAATACTATGTAACGTGTTTAAACTCACACACACCAATAATCTTTTTTTCTGTGCCGAGCTTCTGCTCCAGTCCAGGAGGTGGCAGTAATACACCAACTGTCCATACACTCACAAGAAATCCCTTACAGTAGGAGGACTTTACAAATACTTTACAAAAAATTAAGGTATTTTCAATTTCAGGCCATTTAAGGTTTGTTTGTTTGAAGTTTGCTCATGTTTCAGACCAGAGCGAACTTCAATTTACTGAAATATTTATTTTACCAAAAAAAATATTTTTAAATATGATTTAGTCCCTGTTTACTTAAACGTGGACCACAGTAACTCAAGATTTAATTCAGGAGAATGTGTAAATATCACGCTGAATAAAGGTTCTGTTAGTTCCTCTGAGTTCCAGTGAAGGAGAACCCTAACTCTACAGCACACAGAGACATTCTGTACAGCTGTGTGGGAACAGTTTAAAGAGGAACTACACACAGGCACAATGGCCAGGGGTGCACATACTTTTGACCTTATTGTGTATAATGTGACGATGTGACGATGGCGGTGACGGTGATGTTCTCACCACTGGGTCTGTGGGGTGGAAGATGTTGAAGAGTCTGGTGCAGATGGAGCGAGGCAGGATGTGGTTCTGAGTCCTGCAGGAACCGGGTCGAACCCCACGCAGGGCCAGGAACACGGCCAGGGGAGAACCCATGCAGAAAAAGTTCTCCACCTCACACACACACACACACATTATATATATTTACAACAGAAACACTGATATTATGATTACATTTGGTCTGCATGTGGGTTATTTATCACCGTTTAGTGAGAACAATGATTATAATTAATATCTTAAACTATTATAATATAGGATTATTAACATTGATTGACAAAAATGCAGTAACACAACATTAAAATGTACAGGGAGTAGAGAGAACACACACCTCCACGACATCCTGCAAATAATACATGCACATGTTTAAATATAAACATAGATATAAATATTCATGTTGTGTTTGTGTGATTGTGTTTGGGTGCATAAAGTTTTTAGGATTAGCTTATTATCTTTGCTTCCGTAAATAAAATCCTAAAATGATCAAATTTACACTGAAGAGTCGAACACTGTACATTCACACTTTATGTCCTGTTAGCACGAGGACACGGAAATGCTAATCATGTCCCACCTGCGTTACGGATCTTATCGCTAACGTTTTTACAACTTTACCTTGAATTTTAACGCTGGAGAATTCCTCGAGGACTTCAGGCTCTGAAACTGATCCTCCAAATTCCTTAACCTGATCAAATAATCCAGATAAATTAAGATCGTTAAACACTATAGTAATAAAAACACTGAGGCACACTGCAGTATAATAATCATATAATTAATATTACACAAAAAGTGGAGCAAAATTAATTAAAAAGAGCAGGATAATGTTACATTATTTACAAAAAAAAAATCTTATTTAAAAATAAAATAATCAATGAGAAGTGATTTATTTTAGTGTAATTGTTGATTTTAGGAAAGGTTCATTATTTTTGAAGGAGACCTCGTGCGTGTGAGCTGAAGCTCCTCCAACAGTCTCTGTTCACGGCTGCTGCACCACCGAGGCTCGGTCTCCACGGCAACCGGCGCTTCCTGATGATGTAAGCGGACGGGGTCGAACCCAGTGATGATGTCGTAGGTGATGACGCAGCCGAGCGAGTGTGAGACGATAGACACTCGTCCCGTCTCCTCAAACTCGGGGTTACGGGAACAGAAGAGTGTGTAGAGACGGTTCAGCTCTGAGGTCAGACCTCGCGTTATCTACACAACACACACACACACAGGGTGAGAGACAGGGTGTGTGTGTGTGTGTGTGTGTGTGTGTGTGTGTGTGTGTGTGTGTGTGTGTGAGATATCTGACCTCGTCCCTGTACAGTGGACTGGTGTAGTACATGATGTCCATGGCGCTGCTGTTTAACATGTCTCTCAGTCCGCGCACTTTATCAGGCGTGATCGAGTCCACCGTGTCTACAACATCAACAACATCAACAACAACAATGAGAACAACAACAGCAATAATAAACCCAATTAAAGATCTTGTTTGTATCGGATCAGAGTAATAACCTCCACACCTCCGTCCAGAGAGAGTTTGGATCTCCACTCCACAGGCAGGAACTCCACGTGCTCCGTCGTTCTGTCTGAAAAATGTTTCTCCGCCATCTTCCTCGCAGCATCTCGCATCCTGTATAAACACACAAACACACACAGGAACATAAACGTCAGCTCTGAAATGATATTACTCTACCATCATGACACTAATCTGTTCCACTCCACAGGAAGTCAGTTATCTCGGGTTGTTTGCAAAACGATGGACTCTGACGTTCACCCCCAAGGGTAATAACACGATCGCCACCAAACCGGGCGTATAGGATTCACTCGGATTAGAACACGGCGGATCCAAACTTGTGAAGGGATGTTTGATATCTCAAATAGTTCAGCCGCAGTGAGGACTTAGACTTATGTCAAAATGTGGCCAATAACTTCATTAGTTTTATATAGTTGTATAAGGTCTTATGTCATAATGGTAATCTTAACTAGCTCATTATGAGTGACATCATATTAAGTGACATCATAGTGTGATGTCTCTGTCACAGGACCCAGGGCTTTTTGAGGTCTTAACATGCTCTTAAAATCCACAGGTTGTGTGAGACGCCGGAGCGGTGATGGCGCAGGTGCTTGGGCCCGCTCATCGTCACCCGCCACTATATTCTCAAATTGTTTTAATCTTAACACAGTGTTCTGTTCTTTATAACTATAAAAGCTCAACACTAACACTATAAACAGTGACATACATCACACAAACAAATACCACTACTACTACTACTGTATAGCCACACCCCTAAATCACACGTTTATACTTATTCATATATCTATAATGAAGGACCAGGAGTGGGCGGGGACTTATCCAGTGGGATGATAGACACTTGGATCGTACATGCTGGTGTTCCTGATGATCCGCCCCTGGTCCATTTTCTGACCAATCCCGTGCACCACGAACACAATGTGAGTGGCAGCAGGGGGTGTGTCCTCCAGAGCCGCCTCCTCCACATAACCACGATGGAGACGCGTACCACTGCTGGAGGCTAAAAGCACACACACACACACACACACACACATAAGAGAACATTTGGGGGTAGAACTAGATTTAATTCATATAGTTTAAGATTAGGTGTACCAGAGGAGAAGAAGAGGAGGAGGAGGAGGAAGAGGAGAAGAGGAGGAGGAAGTGGAGGAGGAGGAGAAGAGGAGGAAGAGGAGGAGCATGTGACTGACTGACCCTTGGAGAAGCCGAGTTTCTGTGTGAAGCTGCGAGCGATTTTTGACGTTGTAGCATCGCTGTACAGATAAACTTCATCCACACTGTGCCAATCTACATGACTGCGGCTCAGCTTCACACTGTGCACCACTGACACACACACACACACACACTCACGTTATTATTATTATTAGTGATAGTATTATTATTAGTAGTAGTATGATCACAGTGACCCCACCCTCCTTGCTCTCCGGCGCTGCGCTCACGCCCTCTGGTTCGAGAGAATCTTCCAGTCGATGCCCCCGAAATTTTGCTAAATGTTCCAACTCGATCAGGTCTCCGTCCTCCTCATCCAGCGGCAGCCACGTCCCGTCTGTAAACCACTGAGCTCTCATCACCGGGATACGCTCCTGCTCTATAACACACAGCCACACACACACACACACACACACACACACACTTCAGCTGTGCCCCAAATGCTACTAAAAGGCTAAAGGAACACCACATGTACCTTTTTACACCACTGACACGGAGCAGTACAGTACGTTTATTCCTGAGAGTGTAAGGTTATGTTTATAATTATAGGGTTAGGGTTATCCCAGTATAACCGCGCGCTGGTGGTCAGCACTGTTCACTTACACCTCCAGGGTCGAGGGAGATACAGGTGCAGATCAGGTTAACCGCTGTTCCCAGACTGTCTGTAGTGTGTGTGTGTGTGTGTGTGAGTGTGTTGACTGGAGGTCCTACTGTACCACGGTCATGAAAATAGGAATAAATACATTGGCCTCCACAGTCCAGAGTGGGACTACAGAGCTTCCTAGAGGAACGGACAGACTGTTTAATAACTAGTAATGGGTTTTGGTTTTGTATTACTTTTGCTTGAATCGTGTTTTAAGCTTTTGTAAATTTTATTTGCATTTTAAATAAACAGTGTGTTATAGGGACTGTCTCAGGTCTCCCCGAGCTTGATGTGTTTCCCCTGGGTTATCTGGTTTCCTCCCACAGTCCAAGGACATGCAGGTTAGTGAAATGCGTGTGTGAGTGTGTGTGTGTGTGTGTGTGTGTGTGTGTGTGTGTGTGGTGGACTGTACCCTGCCACGTGCTCTAGGTCCACCCCATGTGACCCTGTATACAGTAGAGACGATGAGTGGGATGAATATAAATATAAACAGACACACCCCTAATGTAAGACACGCCCCTTCTCTAAGACACACCCCTTCTGTCAGACCCCCCATGTACTCACGGTTCCAGTAGACCGGGTAACACTCCTTCTCCTTCACATCCACCTCGTACAGTCCTCCGCGCACACACACCGACTCCACAGCGCCGTCCTCCTCACACACTCCCTTACACACACCCTGCCCATCACACACACCCTCACACACACCCTGACCCTCACACACACCCTTACACACACCCTGCCCAACACACACACCCTGCCCATCACACACACCCCGTCCCACACACACACCCTGACCATCACACACACCATCACACACACCCTGACCCACACACACACCCTCACACACACCCTGACCCATACACACTTCCCGGCCCTGCGGCTCGAACACTCCCTCGCGCGCATCCCTGAGCGCGCACACGGCCCGGTGCGCGCGCTCGATCTTCAGGGAGTCGTGTCCCACGAAGGGTTTCCAGCTCCTCTTGTCCTCCCTGTAGAACCAGCGCACCTCCTGCGCCTCGAGCTCCGTCACCTCCCCGGAGCGGCTGCGCGTGCTGGGGCGCGTCCTCGCCGCGGGCTCGTCCCCGTCCGTGTAGCCCGGGTCCAGGTAGTCCGGGTCCGAGTACGGGGGGTCCTGGGTGAGGCCCAACAGCATGCCGTGTGTGTCCATCATGTCCCCGTGTGTGTCCATCATCCCCCCCGCGCGCGCATCACCCCCCCAGTCCGAGGCGCGGTACTCACCCCCGGGGCCGCCGAGGAAACCGCTCATGTGTGTGTGGGATCCCTGCACACACACACACACACACACACACACTGATTTATAATCACTGCTCCATCTCTCACTGCGCTTTAAATCCAGTCCCTCTCTCTGTACGTGCAGCTCTAACACACACACACACACACACACACACACACTGCCTGCACACATCCACATCCGCATACGGAGTGTGCGCGCGCCTCTATTACGCACTCCCCGGTAACCAGAGCGCGCGCCGTGAGGAAGTGAGCGGGGTGTAGGGTGTCTCGTGTGTGTGTGTGTGTGTGTCTGCTGACACCTGCTGGTGACTGGTGGAACTGCAGTGAGTTTATATATATACAGAATTAGAAAGAGCTTTTTATTGTCAAGCACAAGGAAATTAGGTTTGGTGACACAAGCTTCCAGAGACAACAACAACAACAACAAAGTTAACTAAAAGTACATAATGTGGGGGTATTATCAAATACTTTTTACTTTTTTAAATCTTTATTTTAAATTATAATAAATTACTGACATAATTGACTTTAGTAGTTTAAATAACTGAAATGTTATAAGAGAGTTCACTCACAGCGGATTTTACTGTGTTTAGGCTGCTCATCTGTCTGTGTTATACTGTGATGTACCTGATATATATATATATATATATATACACACACACACACACACACACAGTGTTCTTTATAATCATATCGATGGTTGAACAATTCATGGTAAAAGAACGAGCAATGTCTGCCATCTTTCCACCTCACACCATTGTCACAATTATTTTCACTTTTGTCTCCATCCTCATTGTTTGGCGCTTCTTAGCAGTACCAGTTTCATCACTACTAGACATCCTGGGCCTGTACTTGCAGATTGATGCACGCTGCCATGTTCACACGTGACAATGTATACCGGACATGTGCTCTACAGACATCAGGATCTCTACCGAGCAGAGCCACTGGTATCCTCTAGTTGTCTTCAGTGGGTGGACATCACTATTTCTACAGTATAAACATCCTGATGCAGGGTCCTGTCCTCTGGCTCCTGAGCCGTGGGTAAACTCTAGTGTAGCAATAAAATGAACTGACTCTACTGAATGACCAGGTTATCACATCTCTGGAGTTTTTCTTCCTTGAGGTGTTGGGTACAGAAGGGGAGAGGTGTTGGGTACAGAAGGGGAGGGGTGCTGGGTACAGAAGGGGAGGGGTGCTGGGTACAGAAGGGGAGAGGTGCTGGGTACAGAAGGGGAGAGGTGCTGGGTACAGAAGGGGAGAGGTGCTGGGTACAGAAGGGGAGAGGTGCTGGGTACAGAAGGGGAGGGGTGTTGGGTACAGAAGGGGAGAGGTGCTGGGTACAGAAGGGGAGGGGTGTTGGGTACAGAAGGGGAGGGGTGTTGGGTACAGAAGGGGAGAGGTGCTGGGTACAGAAGGGGAGAGGTGCTGGGTACAGAAGGGGAGGGGTGTCGGGTACAGAAGGGGAGGGGTGTTGGGTACAGAAGGGGAGGGGTGTCGGGTACAGAAGGGGAGGGGTGTTGGGTACAGAAGGGGAGAGGTGCTGGGTACAGAAGGGGAGAGGTGCTGGGTACAGAAGGGGAGGGGTGTTGGGTACAGAAGGGGAGGGGTGTTGGGTACAGAAGGGGAGGGGTGTTGGGTACAGAAGGGGAGGGGTGGTGTAGAAGGAGAGAGGTGCTGGTCATCATCATCACTGCCCCTGAGGCTGCTGGATCCAGACTCTCTGTCCCTGTTATGGGTTCCATCATTTATTAAATATATTCATGTACTGACTGGGCCGGTCCACACCGGTGCTCCAGATGGCCAGTCCGACACTGGTGCAGTTACACACTACAGCCAGCAGGTGATGAGATCACAGCAGGTCAGACCAGTTTAGTGAAAGTGAAACTAAGTGGCATTTGGAGACAAACAGAAAGTATTTTGGAAGAAAGAACCAAAAATATCATCAGAAAAGGTATTTATGTATTTATTTAGAGTGATAATACACACGATTCCACAAGTGTTGCTAAATTGTAATGAAGTGTTAATGTTTTTTGTAGTTTTTTTACCATTTAACCTGATACTTCTGTCTGTTAGTGACCTGCGCAGTCACAGGGTTACATAACACACAGAGACGACTGTCAGGGTCCAAACATTACTATGGGTCTTAGTATTATTATTATTATTATTTATTACTCTAATTATACATAAACTACAGGTTATAGTAGTGAAATAAACTCTTAAAGCTTCATCTAAAGTCACCTTTAAACCTGTACACATCATGTAGAGCACAAACATCTCATTCTTTATAGAGACGAAGTGATACATGAACAGGAAGTGAAGTTTAACTCGACTGTGCAAACAGAGAAACACGAACCACACAGGAGAGGTCAGGACACACAGCTAGGTTACACATCTAAACTAAATGTTTTAGCAGTGGACCGTATATTATATTACTCTATTATATTATAGTTTCTCTCTAAATAAACTGTCCACAACACTGTGCATAAGTATTCGCCCTCTCCTCAGGGCACTGTCTTTGACTCAGGCAGCACTGACAATTGATTTAAAGAAAAAAAAGAAAGATATAAAATAATACCAGAAATAAAATTGAAAAAGACACCAATCAGCCCCATTTTTTGAGGTGAGTTAAATTTCTCTTGCTGCACCCAGGAATGATTGTCTGACCTGTTTAATCAATAAATAAGTTAAATACAACCTGTCTAATAAAGTAAAGCACGAAGCACAAAGATCGAATAGATCCAAAGCAATTTAAACATATATATATATATAGTGTGTGTGTGTGTGTGTGTGTGTGTGTGTGATGTACATTGATGTTAATTTTGAATTTGTGTTTTCTCACTATGACTATTTCTTGTTTACTCTGCTTTTGTATTGCTGCAGTTTGTTTATTATTTGTTTGTTTTATATCATGTGTTTCTGTTTAGGCTGTAAAATGTAATTGGGTATTTAATGTAAAATCATGAATATGCAAAAATATTATATTAGAAATTTCTTTTTTTCTTTTTATTAGAGTTTTCCAGAAAGATGAAGAGAAGACGCCCAGACTCACCGGAGCCCAGCCGTGTGTCCATAAGGAGTGACGGGTCAATGTATCAGCCACCTGACCTCAGGGACAGAGACAGTTCTACTGATGTAATGTCAGTATAATGGTGTATTTTACCACTTTTTTACATGCTGCCGAGTTTATTGTTACACTTGATTCAATTCACTCATCGTATTAAAAACATTTCATGAGCTTAATCAGGTGTTAAAGCACAGCATGTCAGAAGGTAGATACAGTAAATTACTTTATATTTGGCAGACGCCCTTAACCAGAGCGACTTATCTCATTATACATCTGAACAATTAAGGGTTAAGGGCCTTACTTAACTTGGTGGTTGTGGGATTTGAACCTGGAACCTTCTGAACTGTAGTCCGACACCATAACCACTGATCTACCCCTGACCTGACCAGGCTTCAGAATTTGCTTCTGTTGTTGTTGGATAATAATGTCGAGATAAACCTGATATTAAAAACCAACACAAGATAAAGACAAACTACAATCCCAGAACACACTGTACATACGTTGGCTTAAAAACCCAGAACAGGTGAACAACATTCTGCAAAATCAGTAATAGCACATACCAAAAGTTCTATAAATATTTTGTAAAATAGACCTTGTTTTGCTTTTTCTCACTACTTCCATTTTCTACTCCCAGTGTTTCTGTTTTGACTTGTTTTATTTATCTGCTTTATTATTTCATGTTAACAAGGAATTCTATGAGCAAATCCATTTTCCTTATATGACCTGCTATTGTGTTCTAGAATAATGGAGGGTAAGAGATCAGACTCACCGGAGCCCAGCTGTGTGTCCATGAAGAGTGATGGGTCAATGTATCAGCCACCTGATCTCAGAGACATTTCTTCTGATCTACAGTAAGAATAGTGATGTGTATTACAGGATTGTTCTTCATGATGAACTACTGTAATCCCATCGTGAGTTTTTCTTTTCCAAGCTTTATTAGGTGTTGAAGCAGTTTAGCATGAAACCATGCAGCACTTAAATAAAAAGACTCCACTAGGACCTCGGTTCAGCCTGAAGTCCAGCAGCCTGTAAGCCCTGTGCTGCAGCTGAAGAGTATTTACATATTTTAAAAGAATTTTTATTAGTTTTTTAAAAAGGTGTGTAATGGATCAATTCTAAAAGGTTTATTAGTATCAATGAATTTATGAAATCAATGTAGTTTTTTAAGAGCATAAAGTCTAAAAACTGCTGAGTTAAAAAACAACCCAACCTTAACTCACCCACTGGGTCACTATTGGACAGAACACGCGCTGGCTTGGTTCAACACAAAGCTGGGATTTACCATTTAACCCAACCAGTTCATTTAACCCAACCAGTTCATTTAACCCAACCAGTTCATTTGACCCAACCAGTTCATTTAACCCAACCAGTTCATTTGACCCAACCAGTTCATTTGACCCAACCAGTGGGTAAAATGAACACTCTTGCTGGGTTGATACATTTCATTTGATTTAGTAGATAGAACCATTTTTGTAAAAAAAAAAGTCCCAAAATGTACACACCTTCACATAATGTAAATTGATTGTCACAGAAAAATTTTGACAAAAATGTCAGACAGAATCATATAATCCAAAGATGACAATTTGTTAAATATAAAATAAATGTAACATAAACACACTGTTTGTTTCCACGTGACCTCAAACATTCCTCATCTTAATAGTTTAACTATTTATTTTAACTATTGCTATTTCATTTACTTTTAAAATGACATTAAGAAAAAGAACAATAAAACTTTTTAAAATATTATTGATTAAATGTGGGCTGAAAAATCAGTTGTCCTCAAAAATGTAACAGATGAGGACTCATGTGCATCAATCTAATATACGGTATACTGGAGAAACTAACAGATGGGAAGACACTGCTCTGTGTAGTTACTGTAACATCAAAGACAAAAAAACAACAACAACAGCTTTCACCAAAGACCCTGGCTCAATGGCATTGCTTCCAACAATGATAACGGTCTGTCAGGTCCTCCTTGTCCCCCCCCAAAAAATAAAATACTTAAAGCCTCCTTAAAGCAAGACCACCAACGCCTCCGAGTGGCGCAGTGGTAAAGTTCTCGCCCTATCATCCGGGGAGCGCTGGTTCGAACCCTGGGTGATGCTGTTACCTCTCACAGCCAGAGGTCTAGAGAGCTGATTGGCCGAGCTCTCTCAGGGGGGAGGGATAAGAGCTACTTGCGCTCCCACATTAATCACGGCTCTACAGCCAATCAGGGGCGT
Organism: Clarias gariepinus; assembly: GCF_024256425.1. Lineage (NCBI taxonomy): Eukaryota > Metazoa > Chordata > Actinopteri > Siluriformes > Clariidae > Clarias > Clarias gariepinus. The sequence goes on from NC_071126.1 coordinate 23,792,949, forward strand.
CTGTGAGCGGCTAGCACTGTCCTCTGAGTGTGGTCTGACATCACGCGGTTCAAAGGAACCATAGGATAGTGTTTGCCCTCCCGACTGAGTGGTAGTAGAAGCCCTAATGTGGGAGCCCCCTAGTGATGGGGAGGAATTGGGGAGAAAATTGGAAAAATATATATATATATAAATGAATAAGGCAAGACCACCATCTTCCTTATTTTATTTTATTTTTTTACATTTCGACTACTGAATACGATATTTAGGTGATGAATTTACAACTTATACTGAATATTTTATAAGGATGGAGATATATATCGTTTTCAATTACAAATTACATGACAACTAACAACGCTTTATGACGCATTTTTCTTTTTTTAATAATTAAAAAAACTGAATGAAAAAACAACATTAACCCCACACCCCCATGTCAAAGCATTTATTTTATCCAATAAAATATGCTTGCTCCTACCACAACTAAAGAATTGAGTAAAAATTCACATTAACTTACCATAAACTACAGAGCATGATCCAATCAGAAGTGAAGAATCCAGAATGTTCACCGAAGAATAAATTGCTGGATCAAAATAACAACCAGGTGTTTGGGTTTTTTCCCCAGAATGATCCTGGATCAGACAGAAACAGAAGACATATTAAACAGTTATTAAACGTACTCCAGACAGCACAGTGGAGTAGTGGTGTTGCACGTCTCTGTGTGCATGGAGTTTCTCCTTGTGCTTCTGTTTTCTCCCACAGTGCAAAAACATGCAGATTAGCCTAATTGGCGTTTCCAAATTGCCCCTATTGAGTGTATGTGTGTGTGCCCTGCGATGGATTGGCACCTGGTCCAGGGTGTACCCTGCCTCGTGCCCTAAGCCTCCTGTGATAGGCTGCAGGCCTCTGCGGCCCTGAATACAGAATAAAGCGGTGTAGACGATGAGTGAGTGATAGTGAGTAAACATACCCCAATTGCTGCTATAAAATATGCCAACAGACTTTCCACACACAACTTTAGTGAAAAATACTAGTAATTTAACTGAAATAACAATTAAGATTACATTTAGTAAATTTAGGATTTTATTTGTGTGCTAACGCAATGGACTTTTCCCATAACATACAGTATAGTCGACTGTTGGCACAGAATATAAAACATGAACTCCCCACGCCCCCATATCAAAAGCAAATGAACATGGAAATGATCTTGCTCCTACCACAACTACATAATTTACAATTTAGGTAAAAATTCATATGAACGTACCATAAAATACTGCCAGCTAGGGGCCAAGTGACGTGCCCTCGCTTCAGAAGTGAAGAATCCAGAAATATATCATGCCATGTCTCAATTCCAAGAACGCAAAGAACAGAATTGAGGAAGTGCACACTCAAGGGTTAGAGGACACCCGGTATATTGCCAAAGGAACGCAGAATACAGGAAGCGTCTTACAGCCGCGGTATATTATACCATAACCGTAATATATTTAAATACCCAGAATAAAATAAGTCCGCTGTTTTAACCACTGCAGAGACATCACAGCCAGCAGGAGAACGTCTTCCTGAGGTGAGGCTGTGTTGGGCCGTCCATGAGGACAGAGCACCTGGAGAATTCCTGGAGCTCAAATCTTTAATTACCGATGGAGGTTTTGAGTTGTACTCACATACATTCTCACCTAAACCACTCTTAAAACTATACTTTGTGATATTGTTACTTTGTGAAAGGCTGCCGTTTGAGAAACCAGAAAATAAAGAATAAACCAGTTGTTGGGTCAAAAATAACCCAACCAGGTGTTCAAAGTACACCAACAACTTTAAACCCAACAATGTGTTTAAAGTACCTGAAATAACCCAGAATTTTGACCCAGAATAAACAACCCAACAGTGTGTTTACAGAAACAACCCAGCATTTTTTAAAGTATACTATTAAAATAGTTTTTCTATATTTATAAATGTGGGTTAGGGTTAGGGTTAGGCTATGGTATGGTAACCCTAGGTATGGGCTATAAATGTTTTGGTTTTTCACAGGCCACAAAAGAAGAAATCAAACATCTTTAGCAGTAATCAGCTCGAGTCCATATTTGAGGTGTGTGACATTTTAACGTGTGTAACGTGTCTGGGTAGGTTACAGGTTTTATGCTAATTAAATATACAGAATTTCCTATGTATAGTAGCAATGGGTTTCAGATGTCCTTAAAAAATTTTGTTGTAACTTTTACTTTATTTATAAAAGGAAAGTATTTCTCACTGTGTCATGAAAAATTTAGCTATTTTCCTTTGTGTTTCTAACCAGGAGCTGGAGCATAAAGTCTTCACACTGATGAAGAAAGAGCTGAAGAGGTTCAGGAAGCTCCTGAGTCCAGATTACCCAGCATGCACTGAGAGGAAGGTGGAGGATGAGGAGGATCTGCACAATGTCAGAGATGGAGCGCTGAGGATCACACTGCACGTCCTGAAGAACATGAACCTCAAAGATCTCGCTGATACACTGCAAAACCGTAAGAAACCTGAACCATTAACTTACCACTGGTTTATAATAAAGCAATACCACACCTGAGGTGGTGCTGTTGCATAGAATATCAGCACAGCTGTGATGCAGACAAAAAAAAAAAAAAAAATATATATATATATATATATATATATATTTTTTTTTTTTTTAACTACATTTTTACTGTGTTTAAAAGGGTTTTTCTTTTTATTAGAGCTGCACCCAGTCTCTGAGTTCCAGCAAACATTGAAATCCAACTTGAGTGACAAGTGTAAAAGAATTAATGAAGGAATCTCACAGCCTGGAAGCTCAGCTCTTCTGAATGATATCTACACAGAGCTCTACATCACAGAGGGTTGGAGTGGAGACGTCTGTAATGAACATGAGGTGAGACAGCTTGAGTCAGCATCCAGGAGAGCAGCAACACAGGAGAAACCCATCAAATGTAATGATCTTCTTAAAGACAAGTCCATCAGAAGGGTGCTGACCAAAGGAGTTGCTGGAATTGGAAAAACAGTCTCTGTGCAGAAGTTCATTCTGGACTGGGCTGAAGGAAAAGCAAATCAGGACATCACCTTCATGTTTCCACTTCCCTTTAGAGAGCTGAATTTAATGAAGCAGGACAATCTCAGTTTGATGAATCTTCTTCATTACTTTTTTCCTGAAATGAGAAAACTAGAGTTAGTAAACTGTGACGCCTACAGAGTCCTGTTCATCTTTGATGGTCTGGATGAGTGTCGACTTCCTCTAAATTTTCAGGACAATGAGAGAGTGTGTGATGTGACAGAGTCAGCTTCAGTGGATGTGCTGCTGACAAATATCATCATGGGCAATCTGTGTCCTTCTTCTCTCCTCTGGATCACCTCTCGACCAGGAGCAGCCAATCAGATCCCTCCTGAGTATGTAGACCAGGTAACAGAAGTACGAGGGTTCAGTGATCCTCAGAAAGAGGAGTACTTCAGGAAGAGGATCAGTGATCAGAGCCTGGCCAATAGAATTATCAAACAGATTAGGTATTCAAGAAGCCTCTACATCATGTGCCACATCCCAGTCTTCTGCTGGATCTCAGCCACTGTTCTAGAGAGAATGTTGGGTGGATCAGAAAGTGGAGAGATCCCCAAGACTCTGACTCAAATGTTCACACACTTCCTGATCTTTCAAATTAAACACAGAAACCAAAAGTACCATCAGAAAAGTGACCCTGATCCTGAGAAGACCAGAGAGAGTATCATGGCACTGGGGAAACTGGCTTTCCAACAGCTGGAGAAAGGAAACCTGATCTTCTATGAGGAAGACCTGAGAGAGTGTGGCATAAATGTCAGAGAAGTGTCCGTGTACTCAGGAGTGTGTACGCAGATCTTCAGAGAGGAGTTTGGGCTTCACCAGGGGAAGGTGTTCAGCTTTGTACATCTGAGTGTTCAGGAGTTTCTGGCTGCTTTATACACATTTCTCTCCTTCATCAACAGAAATTTTGCAAAACAACCAATGAGTGATCTGTCTGATATTTTCACAAAGTCAAACATGACTGATTCCTTGAAGTGTGCAGTGGACAAGGCCTTACAGAGTGAGAATGGACACCTGGACCTGTTCCTCCGCTTCCTTCTGGGTCTCTCACTGGATTCTAATTGGACTCTCTTACACGGCTTAATGTCACAGACAGGAAGCAGCTCTTATAGGAAAAAGGAAATAGTTGAGTACATCAAGGAGAAGATCAGGAAGAATCCATCTCCAGAAAAATCCATCAATCTGTTCCACTGCCTTAAGGAAGTAAATAATCATTCATTAATACAGGAAGTAGAAACTTACCTGAAGAGAGAGTATTCCTGTCGTCTCAGTGGAGCGAGTCTCTCCTCTGTTCAGTGGTCAGCTGTGATATATTTGTTACTAAACTCAGAACAGGAGATTGATGAGTTTAATTTGAGAAGATATGATCCATCAGAGGAATGTTTAATCAGGCTGTTGCCAGTGGTCGAAGCCTGCAGAAAAGCTAAGTGAGTATTTTATTCATAAACATTTTACTACATCGTTTTTTTGTTATTTTAAGTTAACATTGGACTTCACTGTTTTGTTTTAATGCTTTTTAACATCAGGGATAGATAGGAAGCAGATGTTAATGTAAAAAAAAATTTTTTATTAAACATAATAAAAGTTCCTGAAAACAAATGTAAAGGAGGATTTGGGATGAAAACAAGTACTAGGAACTAAATAACTATAACAAAACAGAACAATAGGAAACCCAACAGTGAGCTCAACAAATGCAAAACAAAGTCCATATTTAAACACAGGCTTGTCTAAAGTGCCAGTAGGTTGGTCTTAAAGCTGGGCTATGCTGCAGGCATCATGTCCTCTAAGACATCTGGTGATGACAACATGGCAGGCAGCAGGGCAAGTGTGATAGCTTCAAAGCCAAGTGGTGGAGAAGCACAATGACTGGAGGCAGGACAGACAGTATGTCTTGGACTAACGTGGTGTCACAGCCCACGTGATGATTGTCTTTTAGGGTCATTGGTCATCTTGCAGCAGATTGAGTATGACTGCAGTCTGACTCTTAGTGACTCCCAATCGGTCCATGATCTTCCCAGGGCTCTGAGTTTCTTTGTTCAGCGGCTTCTGGAACAGTGCCCATGCTGGAAATATGGAGTCCCGTAGTTTCCAGGGCTGAAGGTCTGACTGACACTGAGTGAGCATGTGAACAACGCAAGGCTAGTTTTGCTGTGAAGTTAGACAGAGAATTAGACCTAGGGGAGGACCTCACCGTCAGAAGATCACCAGTGATATAATCTGTATACTGTAGGTCAGAAGAACCTGAACTGGAGCTTAGTTATTCTTTGAAACACCCAATTGACCTCATGTTCTGTGCGCACGATAATATTGAATAATTAATTATAATTATAAATAAAAATAATTGATAATAAAAATAATTGAATTAAATGTTCTGTGTGCACAATAATAGTTAAGCAAGGTTCTTCAAGTAGATGTAATGCCATATAGTTTAAACTTTATAAGGTTCTTTAAAACTGAGTAGACCATTATACACAGTGTACTGTGGTGAGACTATAATATGTTTCACTCTGTAACTCAAGGCGTCTGTGATGAATCATCCATACAGCATCCAATAGACAATCTAAATAAAATAAAATTTTAATGACAAGCACAAAACTAAATAAAAGGTGATATTTTATTTAATAACTATGGATGAAATAATCAGTATCTATAAAATAATTTATATTTTTTATCAAATCATAAATAATAACAAATAACAAATGTACATATGTTTTTTTTTATCAATTTATGTTTCCATCCAATAATCTGCATGTGTTTACTTTATAAACTGCAGTAACACACCATGCTCACGTGTTCTGTTACCCAGAGGAAAGATGTAGAGAGAAAATAGCAATAGGCTTAAAACAAAACCCTGCAGAACCCAAACTTCACTTTAGTACACATCGAATGGTCACAGTTTAAATCTACAAACTGATAAAGATCAGTTAAATAAGACCTGAGCCAGGAGACAGCCATCCTGCTACCGACAAAGAGACTGCTTTGACTTTGTCGGTATACAGTCAGTGAACTGTAACTAGGAGATTGTGGAGTTCAGAAAAACGTTTCTGCTCCTGTTCCGTAAATGTGCTGATGTGTCTCTGAGTTTAGTGTTTGAGAGAAGGATGTTCACATTTCTGTTACGCGGTAGTGTGTACAGTAGATGTATTATAGCTGTGTGTGCATTTTGGATCAGTGGTCTGATACTTTAGTATTTCTCTTTCAGCCTGGATTATTGTAAACTGACAGAGGAAAGCTGTAGAGTTCTGTCCTCAGTTCTCACCTCAAACTCCTCCAGCCTGAGAGAACTGAACCTGAGTAACAATTATGATCTGATGGATTCAGGAGTGAAGCTGCTCTCTGCTGGACTGGAGGGTCCACACTGTAGACTGGAGACACTGAGGTATTGTCTCTTTCTCTCTCCAGATCATTCACATACACGCATGCGCACACACACACACACACACACACACACACACACACACACACACACGCACACACACGCACACACACGCACACACACACACACACACACACACACACACACACACACACACACACACACACACACACACCTCTTCCCTAACTGAGTAAAGCTGTGTGTGAATGGGTTAAAGCCACATTAGAGTGTAAACTCTGCCAGGTTTAGGTTTTCAATAGCATAGATTTGCTTTATTCTCAGACTGATCAACGCCACTGGACACGTGCATTACCTGATGCCATCCTCAGTACTGCCTAAGAACTCGCCTAGATCAGAGATCAAATAGATCAAAAGAATGTGGTTTTTATTTCATGTCCTTGAGGTTATGTGATGTACTGAAGATCTCGCAGATCGATATGTTGTTCTGGTTATTCTAAAATATTTTAATTAAGAGTATTTTATTATTTATTTTCCTATCAGACTGCGTGACTGTACCCTGACAGATGAAAGCTGTAGAACTCTGTCCTCAGTCCTCAGCTCAAAGTCCTCCAGACTGAGAGAACTGGACCTGAGTTACAATAACCTGCAGGATTCAGGAGTGAAGCTGCTCTCTGCTGGACTGGAGAATCCACACTGTACACTGGAGATACTGAGGTCAGAGCATCACTTAAAAACAAAAGATTACATTGTGTGTGTGTGTGTGTGTGTGTGTGTGTGTGTGTGTGTGTGTGTGTGTGTGTGTGTGTGAGCCATTATATGCTTGATATGTTTGAACTGCTTTGTATGTAGTTTATAGCATGCTTTAAATGTCACAGAAATTTTATAAATGTGTATGCAAACATTTTATTTTCTATTAATTAATCATAATAAATGATCACACTACATAGCCAATAAAAAAGCCACTCACTGACCTTTGACCTTGATTATGATGTTTACTGTGGCATTGTCTTGCCAACCTTATGGATGGTCTTATACTGAGAGCAAGAGAGTCAAGAACGGGGAGGCTTCCAGGGGAGACCACCTTCATATCGATAAACAAACATGACTTTAGACTAATATAGTCAAGCAGAAAGTTTAGGACAAGAAAACAGTCTACAAGCCAGGGCAGATGGTTACAGAACAGGGGGAAGATCCTGAAACTTTGGCAGCAGCATTTGGACGAGATGATCAACACAGAATTCCTGCATTTACTGATTCCTGACTGACTCTAAACACTGGCTCAACATTCCTCATCAAGTCTGAGGAGGTCTTAGGAAGAGAAACAGGCCCACAGATCCTCCACCATACTTCACACTGGGTGAACACCATACTCATCTTTTGTTTTATGGCAGACCTAGACAGGATTTGTTGCCAAAAAGCATCTTACCATCCTCCTCACTGGGCCTGGTGGTGAGGTCACGTTGGATCCTTGGCCAGCCTTGTTTGTCACTGTGGTTTTAAACTTCTTAATACTGTAATTCCTCTGACTTTAGGTATGGGTGAGTTTAGGCGAGTGTAAAGTTTTTAAGCTTTCAGGCGCCAGGAGAGACTCAGTCAAACACACACACACACACACACACACACACACACACACACACACACACACACACTCATGTCTGTTAGAAAGGTCTCTGTTAATTAGCAGCAGAAGATGGGGTTTTTATATGGTAGACCAAACGCCTGTGCCATCGACATATGTTACTACAAAGAACATGAACTATTGTAAATGTCCTGGTGAGATCCTGAAGAATCAAAGGAGAGGAGGACAGAGAGGTGTGAAACCTGAGTGATGACTTCACGTCCCAGTCTAGGGTTGGGCCGTACAGCAAATGATTGGTTCGGGGTTCTATTTTAAACTGTGTGAAAAAGGTAGAATATAATTGTGTAATATACCAGAAAGAAATAGACAGATACTTCAGCTGGCCAAAGGACAAGGTTTGTGATGCTTTACACAGAGCAAACAAAATTACTGACACAACACCAGGGGTCGGTTCTTCGTACGTCGCTAACTCAGTTAGCTTGATTTAATTGTTGTGGATTTGTCCTGATCTCGGATTGTTTGTAAATTGTCAAAATTTACGCATTATATATGAACATAAATTCATAGGTTTATTATTATCAAATATGATATTACTATTATAATAAACCCTCGGCACGAGACAGCCGTCAAGACCATTAATACAAATTCTTGTATAATGTTTATTTTATAACACATTTATTTTTCAGGGGTTTTTGTCATAAAAATATGCAAATAAATATTTATATAAATATTAAAAATATATATTTTATAATGATAAATTGGACGAAACTAATTTAATTATAAAATAAACAATATAAAAGTATACATAATATTTCTATTTTTTTATATACAACATATTTATTTTCATATTGTTTATTTTATTGCCCATGTAATTTGTAAACCATTAACCTATGAATTTATGTTCTAATATAATATGTGATAGCGATTATGTAGGTGGTCAATCCATGGCAGGGGGGCATTTCAGCGCATAACACGTGTTAAAAAAAAATTGAGCCGCTCTTTTTCCATTTCGTCAACCAATCGGAGGGCTTGTGTTCAGTGTTTCTACTGTCGATCATATCGCCTTTTAAACCAACGCACGAGTGCGCAATAATTCTAGACAACTCAATCCAGCTATACTAATCATCAACAACAGGTGAGCTCGAAGGACCGAATTAGCTGGATCGTAATTAGCATGATGATCTTATCTTAGATGTGTCACTTCATATAAAGAACGGACTCTCCGCGTCTCTCTCCGATTTATAACTGGTCCGCTCGTTGATGACGTCACTCAGTGCGGAAGTGCACGTGTGGAAGGTCAGGAAGCAGCGAAGCACAGAAGCACAAACACACACACACACACAGCGCGACCAACATGTTGCGGGTTGTAAGACCTGAGGCTAGCAGACGGTTGGTTTAGCCTGTTTGTCTGCTCCCAGCCCAGGGCTCTAGATAGTCCACAATTAACTAGTCTTGTTCTGAGACTCTGAGACTATACTGTAAGAAATGAGAGCAGCACCTTCCCGAGTGGGATGGACACCGTCCCGCCCTAACAGGCCAGCCTCGCCCACAGAGGTAGTTTAATTGTGTATTCAGCTCACACTGTTTTCGGAGCACCACCTGGACATCCAGAGGTTCAGAAACCATAACCTGCTGTAAGCTACGGTATGTTGCCGCATGGGGATGGAGCCAGAGCATATTACTTGATCAGACATTGTCTTTTAAACAGCTCTATAAAGCTCCTCTCACTAACCTCTGACTGATAAGGTTGGAAATAGAATAAAATAGAATAGAATAGAATAGAATAGAATAGAATAGAATAGAATTTTGCAGTAATTACATAAATTTCAGAAAAATACATAATTAAATCTTATTGCACATTATTTTTTATAGCAGCATTCAGTACACTTATTGCAACAGGATAAAAACTGTTTTTATACCTACTGGTTCTTGTTTTTATTGTTCTATACCGTCTGCCCGACGGCAGTAAATCAAACAGTTGATGTCCCGGGTGTGAATTGTCCTTTACAATTTTATTGGCGAGTTTGAGGCAGCGGGAACCAAGTTGCCTCGAGGGCAGCCGACGATCTTTTGGGGAGTTGTGATGACCCTCTGCAGTGCTGTTCTCCGGGCCACAGGGCAGCTGCTGTACCACACACATATGCAGTATGTCAGTATGGCCTCATGAAGGACAACAGTGGCAAAGACAAGTCCAGGGGTAGTATACATTTGTAATGATCTCCCTTCTTTTGCAGGTCATAAATAAATATACAGTATACACTGATATCTCCTGCTCTATTTTTAATGGGTTATGAGCCGGGCTATGACAGTTACATAACATGACCTAATAAGTCTTATAATAAATAATATCTGAGAGTGTGTGGAGTGTAGAAGGGCTGATACGGCTCCCTGTTCCTGATATCTGAGAAACACATTCACATTTCTGTTACATGGTAAAGGATGAGTACAGTAGAGCTGCTTGTGTATTTGAAATCACTTTTCATGTTTTATCATGTCTCTTCCAGACTGCAACAGTGTTTCCTGACAGATGAGAGCTGTAGAGTTCTGTCCTCAGTCCTCAGCTCAAAGTCCTCCAGACTGAGAGAACTGGACCTGAGTAACAATAACCTGATGGATTCAGGAGTGAAGCTGCTCTCTGATGGACTGGAGAATCCACACTGTACACTGGAGATACTGAGGTACACACACACACACACACACACACACACACACACACACTACGAAGACTGAGTGCGGTGTGTAAGACATGTTCTTTCTCCCAGGATGTTTAACTGCAGGATCACAGATGAAGGTTGTTCTGCTCTGGCTGCAGCTCTGAGGCTGAACATCTCGTCACACCTGAGAGAACTGAACCTGTTCTGTAACAACACGGGAGCATCAGGGCAGAAACTGATCAATGATCTGAAGGAGGATCCACTTTGTAGACTAACCACAGTGCGGTGAGTTACTGACTGTCCCTTTACACACACCAGTGTTTTGGACTAAAAGAGGGAGAGAGATTAGTTCTGTAGTGTTTGTTATACTGATCATATTTATACATACACACAGTTTTATGATTCTACACCCATTAACACACTGTATGTGCAGTGAGGAATATAACTGGGTGTGTTTACAGGGATGTTGCACTTAAAGCCTCTGATTATCTGTAATTAATGTTGTCTGTCGTTCTGTCCCGTTCTCTGTCTCACAGCGTTTAGTCACGTGACCAGGACACACGGACTCCTGCAGATTGTTGTGACGTGACAGGAAAACGTTTTATTCTCTATTACAATAGTGATATAGATTTAATTCTTCTTCTTTTTTTATTTAAAAATATATTTGACACATTTCTTATCTCTCATTTCTTTGTTTACACATTTTTTCATTGTTTATTCATATGTTTTATAAAAGCAATTTGTTGCCATAATAGTAAATAAATTCTGTACTTTATTATGTTTGCTCACACTTGGGTCCAGATCAGAAAGTTTCTGTTACACATTTCAACTTTCAGCAAAATTGTATATAGCTGTAAATAGTTGTAAATACACTCTGGGGTTTAATACACTCTGGGGTTTAATACACTCTGGGGTTTAATACACTCTGGGGTTTAATACACTCTCGAGTTTAATACACTCTGGGGTTTAATACACTCTGGGGTTTAATACACTCTGGGGTTTAATACACTCTGGGGTTTAATACACTCTCGAGTTTAATACACTCTGGGGTTTAATACACTCTGGGGTTTAATACACTCTGGGGTTTAATACACTCTGGGGTTTAATACACTCTGGGATTTGATATACTGAATGTTGTTCTTATTGACTCCTATTAAGTCTGCGAGACCGTAAGTACACAGATCAGTGTGATTGCTTCGCATGGCAAAACTAAATTCAGGCAAAAGTTTAGTTCGTAGGTCAACCATTTGTAAGTCAGTGTGTTCGTATGCAGATGATCTACTGTAGTGTATAAGTGCATGTAAATAATATCTTCTACATGTGATTTGATGATATTTAATGAACATGTTGATTTATTTTTCTACAACGTGTGTGGAATAGAATAAACATTGACTGTAGCTTAAACACAACATTTTGTGTTATATTGTGTTTAAATTTTTTTTTTTTTTAATCTGAAGTAGTAAGTGTTTTCTCAGTAGCAGAAACTAAATCAAGGATTCTTTATTGTCACACCAGCACACTTCCATGTTACGGTATGAAATTAGGACCAGGTCCCGTTTAAGCCACATACTGTACACACAGAATAATATAAATATGAGGACGTACACTGTGTATGTAGATACATGAATATAAATAAGAGCAGTCAGGGATATATTATGCAGGAATGAAGACATAAACTAAACATAATGTATTGGACATTTTCAAAAACTATATTGCACACTTTGTACGTTGGACTTATAGGGTTATATATTACACTAAAAATATAGAGATAGATAATGTGATTAAATATTATCTATTGTTAGCAGCTTGTGTTTGATGGGACCTACAGAGCACGGCTGGAGTTCAGCAGTCTAACTGTCTCAGGGTAGAAGCTGTTTTTAATCCTGGTGGTCCTGCACTGAAGCTCCTCAGCCTTCTGCCTGACATCAGTGTGTCGTCTATGTCCTTGTTTAATATTTCTCTGAATATTTATATTTGTGTGTGTGTAAACAAAGATGTGTGTAAAATAGTACATAAAATAGTATATATAAACAATTTGACCCCAAATGAGAAGTCAAATTTTGCAGTTTTTGGAAACAACATGTTTTAAAATTATTGTTAGAAGTATTACAAACTAATAGAGAATGTTATTGCATGTTTTCTTTGAGTCACGAGGGTGTTTCACAAATTCACAAATGCCAGGAACAGATTCAAATGAAATGTTTGGTTTATACAAGTGTAAATGTTTTTTGTAGTTTTTTTTTCTATTTCCAACTATTTTGTTAGTTGTGTTTTTTGTTGCAATTTGCAAATATAAAATTAAGCATCAACACCAACAACAACGAAAAACAACAACAACAGTAATAATAATAATAATAATAATAATAACACTTATTGTTTTCGTAGTGAGCACATTGGAACAAGGACACAGCAAACACAACAGCTTCCTCCACACATTGCGCCTTCAGTATGTTATATCTCTTGTACACAAAGCTTGTGCAACTTTTGAGTGTCATAAGGTTATTTCTCTGGTTAATTGTCTTTTAAAAATATAGACACTTGTTTCATGGCTCCCAAATATGGTAAAGCCAGTGCTGGTAATAACAGGAGTGAGGGGAGATAAAGAAAGTGTCCATTTGGAAGTGAAACAGGAGGTACACTGCTCTGACATTAATGTGACAGTGCTGTAACCACGCCCAGTATTGTGTGGCTCCGCCCCTCAGCGTGGGACTGTAGCAGATTTCCAACTCCTTCTCTCTAAAGAGATCCTCTGAGAGTAATCTCTCCAGCTCTACCTCACTGATACACTAATCAATAATGATTGACATGTTCAAATGAAATGTTTGCACAGCACTTTGTGTGTAATTTCAGTTCTGGTTAGTAAAATTGCGGAGGTAAGTGAGGAGCGAGGCTGACGAGGGCACTGACTCAGGGGCAGAAGGATCACTACACTTAATTTAGTGTTCAAAAACATCCTGTACATTTTCACCAGTGTTTATGATTTAAATATTACATTATTTAGTTCATGCCATCTGTGTTGCTAATCTTCCACACTGTATTATTGTCATTTGCTATGAAGGTCACTGTGAAGATTTACTGTATATAAGCAAAACTAAAAAAAAGAATAATTAAACAAATAAACGTTCATTTCCTCATTTAAAACAGAAATGTCTTTACTTCACTTTTTCATGACCTTCTGCTGTAATAGATTAACAGAGCAATAAAAAGTAAAACAGACAAAAACACAAGACCGCTCTGCATAAAATAATACTACATTATAAACACAGCTATAATCTGTCTTTATTTACTAAAGATCTTTCCTTTATTTAAGAGGATTTTTTTTAAAGCAAAGAAACAGACAATAATATTGTTTAATTTATTTATCATGTATTAAAGAAGGCGTGAGGGACGACTTGGTGTCTGTTGGTGAATACAGAACATCTCCATGGCTGTGGTGTTGGTAACCACTGCTTACTGCTGTAGAGAAATAATCACACAGCAAAGTGAAACTAAACGAGCAGCTTCTGTTCCCTGGTAACACGCACTGTAACACTAACATGGAATATTTCTAAGAATTAAAACCCATCACAAATCAAGTACATTAAAATCATATATCTTACATACACAATATAATTACAAAACATTAAAACGTTAATAAAACTTAAAGTCTATCACTTCCTGGTGAGTGTCCCAATTAATGCATTTTTATAAACCAGAATTTACACCTTTACATACTTACACTTTCTGTTAGTGACCCATCCCTAGAGACAGAGAGAGAGACAGAGAGAGAGAGAGAGAGAGAGAGCGTTTATACTCCACCCACTGGAAGCTACACCTAATCTAACCTGTTTCCTGGGCTGAGACACTTTGGACCTGCTGAAGTCTGCTGGAGGCCACACAGTGAGTAGGTTACATTTAGATATAAAGAACAAAAAAAGTCTAAAATAATAATAATAATAAAACTAATAAATGTAAATAAAAAACTTAATGATTTGATCGCATAATTGTAAATAAACGTTTAATGATACAGAGTCAGGTTATGTGGTAGCTCTGTGCATGATTTAAAGAAAAAATAACAAGGTTTATAGTGACTTCACCGAAATTTCACCGAAATTCTTTCTGACAAAATAAGGAAAGAAGGAAAATTATTCTCAGAAGGGGTTTGTATTTTATATCACACTGTATACCTTCAGCCAGCAGTCTGAGGGACTTTTCCCATAATCCTGGATTTATATCTGTATGTATTAAATATACCATAAGAGTGTTTTTCACACGACACAAACTAAAACTATTTAGTGATGTTAAACTTTATCCAAAACATCAGTGACTTGGTGAAACAGGTTTGTCTACAAAGACAAGTCACATGATTTCAGTCTGAACACAGAGATAATATTTCCACATCATTATGTTCCCCAACAATAAAATGCCTTTATGATTATTTATAGAAAGTTTGTGTTTACTGCACACGCCCTCAACAAAGACAGAGAAGTGCACTGAACTGCAAAAGAGAAGTACACTGAGGGTAAGTACACTTTATATTTCACTGTCATTTGCTTTCAGTACATAAACTTTTTTAGTTTCATTTCACATTTACACAAACAATTTCTTTCAACTCTTTACTTCAAATAAAAAAAATGTATTTGTCAAACACACAACCATGCACAGTAAGATATATAATAAAATGCTTATAACACTGTCAGTGATCTAAAAGTGAATTACACTACATATGGGAGGTATAAAATAATAAAACATGAGTGTCAGCAGCAGTGTGATTGTCCATTGATGGGTTTTGTTGGGATCGTCCAAGTGCAGATAGTCTTCCGATAGTAGGATTTATAATTAAAAACATTTAGTGTGTAAACAGAAAAGGGTTTATCAGGGTATATTAAGTGTTAATGGTGATAAACTAAACGTAGCATCAGTTTAAAAGTTTGCATCTTCCTTTCTAAAAGTGATCAAAATATTATTCAAAAACTTATATAGTAACTTCTAACCTTTATAATCGTTTCCAATCTCAGCCACTTTTCCTGATAAATTAGATCAGGAAATTAGTTATATATATTTTGTAAGTTGTTGTAGTGTTTTCAGGCATTGCTGTTGTAGATCAGAGCTGGAGACAGAGGAGGACATAGACACTATTTGCTGCTGTCTTTTTAATGATTACACCATTTAAGTTACTTTAAAATATGTTTATAAATGTTTAGATTAAATAAATAAGATTTATAAAGTAATTTCTGTTCTTCAGATAGACATTTACAATAGGTTATTTACAAATTTAGGATTGATGCAAAATGCTAAAATATATAAGCAATATTACATTAGGGTTTATATTTTAATGCACGTTTTGCTCTAATAATATCTGTGTTGTAGAGTGATGGAGGGAAAGAGATCAGACTCACCAGAACTCAGCTGTGTGTCCATGAAGAGTGAAGAGTCAATGGAAGAGCCAAAGAACATTAGAGACAGAGACAGTTCTACTGATGTGAGGTCAGTACAGTGAGGTGTTTTACAGTTTCCACCTGATCAAACTCACTCATCTCATTATGAAGGCCTTAATGAGATTTATCAGATGGTGAAGCAGGATTATATTACCATTCATGTTTATTCGATATATTTTGTTCTCGTATTATTTCTGCTTTAGAGTGATGGAGGGAAAGAGATCAGACTCACCAGAACCCAGCTGTGTGTCCATGAGGAGTGACCAGTCAGCGCTCCGTCCAATTGATCTCAGAGATGGAGACCAAATGTAAGATTAGTAATATGATTTAACGTGTCACTTTTTAAAGCAGTAAAAGGAAAACTGAGTTCCTTTCTGACTGCACTACACTATACACAGTATAATAATTATAATATAATATTTATTCCTTCATTCATTCTTCAAAACTGTCACACCTGTACCACCACAGTCCGGTGGAATAAGATCCGGTTCTCCGGACTACTGAGCCGCTGCTTTGTCTCCCCCTAGTGTGTCTACGTTGGTATGTTTCCCTATCACAGATTGCGTTCACCTGTGTCTCTCCCCTGTGTGTCTCTTTTTAAGCCAGCCAAACCCGTAGTGTTTTGTCCGTTCACTGTTGTCATCACGTTTGTCTATGTGTCTTCTAAAACACGCTGTGTCTCCTTGTCTCCTCCTCAGGACTGAGCAGCGTCTGCAGGGTCAGGTTAAGGCCTGTTAGGACATGCTCACTTAGGTCAAGGTCAATGCCGAGACGCCAGCCACGTTCAGTGTAAAGCTCTCATGACTTCTGTTGTATCTACGGCTAATCTCCTGTGTTTGTTTATGCCCGCCTGCAGACCCAGCCTGAGGAGGCCACGTTAGGTGTTCGTTTGTTTTCCTGTTTCTTTGATTTCAGTCTGTGTTTTTTTATTTCCTGCTGGAGAGACTTTAAATTAAGAAAGAAAACAAAATAAAAAAAAACAAGAGTGTATCACAAAACACCTGCATTTGCGTCCGCTTACTCTACCCAGAACATGACAAACATTTTGAAATATCAACTAGGAAATCCTGAAATCATTTTTAATTGTTGCGTTAATAAGTGTTAAAAACCTGTTCCTGTACTTTAAGTGTGTTGTTGTTCACAGAGCACAATCAGAGAAATCAGAGAGCAGAAATCAGCTGGAGTCCATATTCAATGTGGGTAACATTTTAATCTGTGTGTCTTTATAAAATATCTAACTTGTGACTGAATGAAAACAGATACATTTTCAGTTGTAATTCTGGTTAAAACACAGAGTTCATTTGCACTTTTGATAAAATAAACATCTCTCTCACTGTGTAAGATTATAATATCTCGAGCTGTTCCTGTCTGTTTCTAATCAGGAGCTGGAACACAAAGTCATCACTCTAATAAAGAACGAACTGAAGAGGTTTGAGAAGCTCCTGAGCCCAGATTACCCAGCATGCACCGAGAGAGAGGTGGAGGATGAGGAGGATCTGCACAGTGTGAGAGAGGGAGCGCTGAAGATCACACTGCACGTCCTGAAGAACATGAACCACACAGATCTCGCAGATACACTGAAGAACAGTAAGAGTTTTGTGACAATTATTATTTAATTAAATTTTAAAGAAAGAAGATTGTCCTTTTATAGCACTTTGCAAATACAGTGAAACCTGGGATTGCGAGTAACGCTGCGTTCCACAAGACAAGCTAAGATTTGCAGTAAAAATGAGTCTTGGTTTATGAGTACTGAGTATCATGTATCACGCATGCGCTTCTTGTTTTGATGCCGAGCGTCATGTGATCACAACTGAGCCAATGGTTTTTCTCTTTGCTATGGCATTGTGGGTAATCGTCTCCCCTGCTGGGTCTTAGTGCTCGTCTCTTACTGGTATTATCAACATCTGCGCACGCGTGTACTGTTTACTATAACACTGTGACCACACTTGTGTGTGTGTGAAACATATTTTATTTTGTGTGTGTATATATATATATATATATATATACACAGTATATATGAATGACGCTTTTAGAAGTTTCTTCTCATTCAAGATGAACCAGGTTGAACAGTCGGGGTCAGTGCCCAGCTATTATCTCTTCAGAGATGCTCTATTGGATTCAGTTTTGGACTCTGGCTGGACCGCTCCACAGAGTTGTTCAAAGAACAATCCAGCGTTCTGCTTCTAAATTTTTATTTATCTTGAGGAAAATTGCAATTCAGCAAAACCTTATAACAGTAACAGACAGCTAAACAAACACAAGTACTTGGAGAGAAAACAAAATGATACGATACAATTAAATAAAATAAAGTACACAAAAGTACCATTTATACTGTATATTGTCAAGAATGTAGCATTGCAGGCGTGGCATAAACACAGAAGTGAAGACTTTAATTAAAGTTTAAACAAACCAAAATAACACAGGACTAGTAACATAAGCAAACCCACTAATGCTTTCACAGGAAAGGTCCAGAAAAACTTGGCTTAGGTGTGACAGGTGTGTGCTTTCCCTAATTATGGCCAATGAAATACATCAGGCACAGGTGGACTTTAATCAAGAACCACTAGGAGTAGGATACATCAAAGCTTAATGGCAAGTGGCATAGGAGGTGTCTGAATATTTGTGTAAATGGGACATTTCGTTCCTTATTTTTTAAATAAATGAACAAAAACTATAAGCACCTGTTTTTACTTGTCATGCCAACTAAGATGGCAGAACAGGCCGTATCTACAGTACATATAAACATGGTGGAAACACACTCCAACTTACAACTATCACATTCCAAATCAACTGAGTTCTAAACACACCTGCACCCCATTAACCAGCTGCTTAAATAGGACTCAGGAATGGAGGGACTTGGAATGGAGTTCGAAGTCTTGCGAGTTTTCTGGACATTACCAAGCTGTGTTTATGATAGCCTTACAACTTTGATCCATTGTTTTGCTTTCTGATTTTTTACTTGCTCTAGTGTAACATGACTTGCCGATTGGCTTGATACTTGCCTGTTTCTTTGACTACGTCTATGATTTACCCTATGAAGGTTTTGATGTTCATTCAAGTTTAGTAAAATCCTGTCTGTCTTACCTGCACTTGCATCTACATCAACATTTTTTTATTACCTGCACTAAAAAGATTTTCTAACCCAAGATGATAAAAAGTAGCTGATCTGGGAAACTCACCCAGACTGGCAACGTGACTCAATATTATTATATCTCAGGTTACTAAAATTAGTATTTTTTATATTGCTAAAAAAACATTTTAGGAATTAACTCTAATGTAAACAGTATTCCATTTATCTGGTGGATTGTGTATTTGTGATAAAAATTTTGACTACAGTACGTTTATTCTCCTGTATGTTAGAACTTGTCCAGGTGTCTGAGTATCAGCAAGATCTTAAATTCAACCTCAGAAAAAAGTTAAAAAGAATTAATGAAGGCATCTCACAGTATGGAAGCTCAGCTCTTCTAAATGAGATCTACACAGAGCTCTACATCACAGAGGGTGGGAGTGGAGACGTCTGTAATGAACATGAGGTGAGACAGATTGAGACAGAGTCCAGGAGAGCAGCAACACAGGAGAAACCCATCAAATGTAATGATCTCTTTAAAGACAAGTCCATCAGAAGTGTGCTGACCAAAGGAGTTGCTGGAATTGGAAAAACAGTCTCCGTGCATAAGTTCACTCTGGACTGGGCTGAAGGAAAAGCAAATCAGGACGTCACCTTCATGTTTCCACTTCCCTTTAGAGAGCTGAATCTGATGAAGCAGGAAAATCCCAGTCTGATGGACCTTCTTTACACGTTTTTCCCTGAAGTTAAGGACTTGAAAGTAATAACCTGTGACAGCAAAGTCCTGTTCATCTTTGATGGTCTGGATGAGTGTCGACTTCCTTTAAATTTCCAGGACAATGAGAGATTGTGTGATGTGACCGAGTCAGCCTCAGTGGATGTGCTGCTGACAAACCTCATCAAGGGGAACCTGCTTCCCTCTGCTCTCCTCTGGATCACCTCTCGACCAGGAGCAGCCAATCAGATCCCTCTTGAGTATATAGACCAGGTAACAGAGGTACGAGGGTTCAGTGATCCTCAGAAAGAGGAGTACTTCAGGAAGAGGATCAGTGATGAGAGCCTGGCCAATAAATTTATCTCACATGTGAAGTCTTCAAGAAGCCTCTACATCATGTGCCACATCCCAGTCTTCTGCTGGATCTCAGCCACTGTTCTAGAGAGAATGTTGGGTGAAGCAGATAGTGGAGAGATCCCCAAGACTCTTACTCAAATGTTCACACATTTCCTGATCTTTCAGATCAAACACAAGGACCAAAAGTATCATCAGAAATGTGACCCTGATCCTGAGAAGACCAGAGAGAGTATCATGGCACTGGGAAAACTGGCTTTCCAACAGCTGGAGAAAAGAAACCTGATCTTCTATGAGGAAGACCTGAGAGAGTGTGGCATTGATGTGAGAGAAGTGTCAGTGTACTCAGGAGTGTGTACACAAATCTTTAGAGAGGAGTCTGGGCTTCACCAGGGGAAGGTCTTCAGCTTTGTACATCTGAGTGTTCAGGAGTTTCTGGCTGCTTTATACGCATTTCTCTCTTTTATCAGCAGAAATGTAACCAAACAACAAACCTCTGATCTGTCAGATCTTTTTACCAAGAAAAACATTCCTGCTTTCCTGAAGTGTGCAGTGGACAAGGCCTTACAGAGTGAGAATGGACACCTAGACCTGTTCCTCCGCTTCCTTCTGGGTCTCTCACTGGAGTCCAATCAGACGCTCCTACGAGACCTAATGCCACAGACAGGAAACAGCTCTCACAGCAAACAGGAAACAGTTAAGTACATCAAGAAGAAGATCAGGGAGAATCCATCTCCAGAGAAATCCATCAATTTATTTCACTGTTTGAATGAACTGAATGATCATTCTTTAATGCTGGAAGTAAAAAAGTATCTGAACAGAGGAGGTTACAGTCGTCTCAGTGGAACAGGACTCTCTCCTGCTCAGTGGTCAGCTCTGGTGTTTGTAATGCTCAACTCAGAACAGGAGCTGGATGTGTTCAATTTAAGGACATATGACCCATCAGAGCAATGTCTTCTGAAGCTGATGTCTGTGGTAAAAGTCTGCAGAAAAGCTGAGTAAGTATTTTTTTTAAATAAATGTTTTACTACATTGTCTTTTGAATGGAAGCCCTGAATTATGTGAGTGATTTATATAATGTTTAACATTTTACTGTTATTTGTTTTGACTTACCAACTCATTATACTGATTTAATAAAACAACATTACAGTCTATAAATAATACACATTTCTTGCATTTTTTCCCATACAGTAAAACCTTGGATTGCAAGCATAATTCATTCTGGAAGCATGCTTGTAATTCAAAGCACCCATATTTGAGTTTGCATTATAAATATATGCATATAAAAACCATATATAGGATGGTTTGCATCCTTTTGAGGATTTTGCAGAAATGTGACGTTGCATTGTTGTTAAAAAACAAATATACTCAGCAAAAAAAGAAACGTCCCTTTTTCAGGACTGTGTATTTCAACAACGATGTTGTAAAAATCCAAATAACTTCACAGATCTTCATTGTAAAGGGTTTAAACAATGTTTTCCATGCATGTTCAATTAACCATAATCAATTAATTAACATGCACCTGTGGAATGGTCGTTAAGACCTTAACAGCTTACAGAAAGTAGGCGTTTAAGGTCACAGTTCTAAAAACGCAGGACACTAAAGAGACTCGTCTACCGACTGTGAAAAACACCCAAAGAAAGATGCCCAGGGTCCCTGCTCATCTGCGTGAACGTGCATTAGGCATGCTGCAGGGAGGCATGAGGACCGCTGATGTGGCTAGGGCGATAAATCGCCATGTCCGCACCGTGAGACGCCTAAGACGGCGCTACAGGGAGACGGGAAGGACGGCTGATCATCCTCGCAGTGGAAGACCACGTGTAACAACACCCGCACAGGATGGGTACATCCGAATATCACACCTGCGTGACAGGTACAGGATGGCCACAACAACTGGCCGAGTCACACCAGGAACACACAATCCCTCCATCAGTGCTCAGACTGTCCGCAATAGGCAGTCCATGAGGAGGAGATGCACTGCAGTACTTCAAGCAGCTGGTGGCCACCAGATACTGACTGGTACTTTTGATTTTGAGCCTCCTTTCATTCAGGGACACATTGGGAAACATTTTTAGTTTATGTCTTATGGTGTTGACTCTTTTAGTGTTCATACAAATATTTACACATTAAGTTTACTGAAAGTAAAAACAGTTGAATGTCAGAGGACGTTTCTTTTTTTTTGCTGAGTATATATCGCTTACACTCCTACAGCCTTTTTTATCTTTTTCTTCAGATGGGCCATTGTTACTAAAGAACAGTCACTACACTTACAAACACCTAATTCTTCTTTCAGTCTGCGTGAATGTAATCTGAAAAAGGAGAGCTGCAGAGTTCTGTCCTCAGTCCTCAGCTCAAACTCCTCCAGACTGAGAGAACTGGACCTGAGTCACAATAAACTTCAGGACTCAGGAGTGAAGCTGCTCTCTGCTGGACTGGAGAATCCACACTGTACACTGGAGAAACTAAGGTTTCACACACACATACATTGACACACACACACACACGCACACCACAGAGAGAGAGAGAGAGAGAGAGAGAAAGAGAGAGATGTCTGGTGGAACCAGATGATGTAGTCAAATGGACAGTCCACGAACCTCTGATCATTGTATGCAAATACTTTGGGTTCATTCCATTAGAGTCCATCCAGAGAATACCTTGCAGCCATTTTCCTTCTCTGGTGGTTGTATGACTAGGGAGATTTAGCATTAGCAACTAGACATTTTTCTGCTGTTCAGGGCTGAATTTAGCCTACAGTTTAGTCTAATTGTAGTGTTTTGTTTTTTATCCATGTGTAAATTTGGCCACTTGATAGCTATGTGTTGTTTAGAGCCTCAGTGTTTTTGTGCTGTGTGCATGTATGTTTGTGACCCATTTATATTTGGTGCTGGCTGAGTTTTGTGTTGTTAATTCCATGGAATTTGTTTAATATAACCTTGTTTGAAGGTTTAATGTAGCAACCTAATGAAGATCTTTCAGACCATTTTACTAAAGAGAAGCCCTTAAATATTGGTTCTTATTAGTTACAGTATTTAGGTTATCAATTCAGATAAAGGGCTTAAAGAAACAATTAGCTAGGGTTAGAAAGCAAAAGATACATAAGTTTTTTTTTGTCACTTACACAACCAAACACAGTATAATAAAAAGCAAAGATGTTAATGTAATAAAAGATTTCACTACAGAATACAATTAAGCCTAAAAGTGCAAGTTAATCCTCATTTTATGTATAAAACATGAACAAGAAATCTGCAGTATATAAGCTGTGTGCAAATGTGCATGTGAGGAGTAATGCGCATCATTAACCAGGTGTGACGTTAAGTACGATTAGTAATTTGTGCTGTTCTGGATGAGCCCCAGAATAGCCTGCATGATGAAGCTCCGCCTCAGCCTCTCTGTTACATTATTTACACTGGTGCAAGGTGCCTTCTCAGTGGTTCCCAGTCCAGAACCGGCCGAGGCACCAGAACCGGCCCGCATTTACACTAGACAGAAGCTCAGCGGGAGCTGCATGATAATACGTCGCAGGCCACACCCACTAAACAGAAACGACCATGGCCGAAGTCAGTTTACTGGTTATTCTCGCATCTAAAGCAGTTATAATTAATAAAATTATCACAGATTAGGAGTTTGATATACTCTGTTTAACAGAAAGCTGGATTAAACAGGACGAGTATGTAGCTCTAAATGAAGCTAGTCCTCCTGGATACAGCTACATACACCAGCCTCGGTTAACTGGTAGAGGAGGAGGCGTCGCAGTTATTCACAATGATAATGTGACTATTGTACAAAAACATGGACACAAATTTAATTCATTTGAAATTCTTTATAGTAACATAAGTGTATTTAACTATATTAAGTCAGCTCAGTCGATCCCGCTAATTGTCATTTACAGACCTCCAGGGCCGTACTCGGAATTTCTTAGTGAATTTGCAGATTTCCTCTCAAACCTAGTCGTTTCTGTAGACAAAGTGTTAATTGCTGGAGATTTTAATATTCATTTTAAAAACCCAGAAGACCCTCCGAGAACCGCATTTATGTCCGTACTGGACTCGGTAGGAGTAAATCAGTGTGTAGTAGGACCCACTCATAAAGCAGGTCACACTTTAGATTTAATAATATTATTCGGATTAAGTATAAGAAATTTATTCACAATTCCACTATCTGAAGTTATGTCAGATCACTATCTTGTCTCAATTCAAGTGTGCCACAATAATAATGTACGTACAGCGCGGCGCTACCATATGAAACGTACATTCACATCAACTACCAAACAGAGTTTTATCAGTAATCTCCCAGAGTTCCCAACTTCGATTAGATCACCTAGATGTTAATCTAGCCATGTCAGATCAGAACCTAGAATACTTTACTCCCATTGAAGAGAATCAACTAATTTCACTCATCTCTTCTTCAAATTCATCAACCTGTATATTAGATCCTGTACCAACACATTTTCTTAAACAGATAGTACCAGCAATAACAGAACGCCTGTTGAGAATAATTAATTCTTCACTCAGCATTGGTTATGTTCCAAAATCTTTTAAATTAGCATTTATTAAACCGTTTAAAAAGAAACCTGACCTCGACCCCTGTCAGCTGTCCAGTTACAGGCCAATATCAAACCTCCCCTTTATCTCTAAGATTCTGGAAAAGATAGTAGCGAAGCAGCTATGCTCATATATACATAGAAATGGCATACATGAACTGTATCAGTCAGGATTCAGGCCTCATCACAGCACAGAGACAGCACTCGTTAATGTAGTAAATGACTTCCTATTGGCCTCTGATCAGAGTTGTGTAACTATGCTTGTATTACTCGACCTCAGTGCAGCTTTTGACACCATTGATCACGCAATTCTTCTTCACAGATTAGAAAATGTAGTAGGAATTAAGGGTACAGCCCTCTCCTGGCTCAGATCCTATCTGACCAATCGTTATCAGTATGTAGACTTAAATGGTGATTATTCTGCATGTTCTCTAGTGGAGTTTGGCATTCCGCAGGGTTCAGTTTTAGGTCCACTGCTTTGTTTCCTCTGGGCAACATAATCCGTGAGCATGGTATTAGTTTTCATTGTTATGTTGACGACACACAGTTATATGTCTCAGCAAAACCTAATGAGAAAAAACTGTTTACTAAAGTTGAGCAATGTGTGCAGGACATAAGAAATTGGATGCTAAATAACTTCCTTCTACTTAATCCGGATAAGACAGAAGTTCTAGTCATAGGACCGCATACAGCTAGGAGTAAAATTTTAGATCACCCCGTAACTTTAGATGGCCTTTCTGTCCATCAAGTGCAACAGTGAAAGACCTTGGTGTGATTATTGATTCCAATCTTTCATTTAAAGCTCATGTAAATAATATTACCAGGATAGCATTCTTTCACCTCAGAAATATTGCCAAGATAAGAAATTTATTGTCGCTAAACGATGCAAAAAAACTAGTCCATGCTTTTATTACCTCTAGGTTGGACTATTGTAATGCCTTACTGTCTGGTTGTTCAGCTAGATGCATAAATAAGCTTCAGCTAGTCCAGAATGCAGCAGCGAGAGTCCTCACTAGAACCAGAAGATATGAGCACATCACCCCTATCTTATCTTCACTCCATTGGCTCCCTGTGAAATTTTGCATTGATTTTAAAATACTACTATGATATATAAAGCATTAAATGGTGTTGTGCCGCAGTACCTGAGCGAACTGCTAGTGTCTTACGAAACTGCCACGCCTACTTCGATCAAAGGATGCAGGCTGCTTGTCAGTACCGTGTATTATGAAAAATACAGCTGGGGGCGGAGCTTTTTCTTACAAAGCCCCAAAATTATGGAATAGTCTTCCAAATAGTGTTCGGGACTCAAACACAGTCTCAGTGTTTAAGTCCAGGCTAAAAACCTATTTATTAGCCAAGCATTTTTATAAATAGATTAGCCTTAGGTAAAGGAGCAGATCTGGGGGACTCATGGACGTAGAGTATTATGGTGAACTGGTATGTTTGGATGCTGTCTTCCTCACTCTCACTGATCACTTAGGTTTGCTGACGGTGAGGTGATTGTTTGCTTTACATCTCAGGAAACCCCTTATGTTTGTGTTTCCCTCTGGCTCTGTCTTGTAGTTATGCTGTCATAGTTAGTCCTGCCGGAGTCTCTGCTTGCACTCTACAGTTAATATACATTCACATTATACATTATGTGACTGCGACCATACCTAACTGTTATCTCTTCTCTTCTGCTCTCCCCCCTTCTGTTTTCTCTTCCCTTCTCTCTCTTCCCCATCTCCCCCTCTCTCAAATGAGTTTAATTTGTGTCCAAATTTTTGTACAATTATTATTGTAAATAATTGCGACGCCTCCTCCTCTTTAACAATAACTGCTTTAGGAATTAACAGTCCTAGTTTCAGATCAAAGGTGCCGGCTGCGCATTCAGTGTGATCCGAGTTTGTGGTATCTATGTTAACTAAATTACCAAAAAAGACTTTCTGAGTCTTTCTACATTTTTGCTTAGCTCGGGGAACAGACACAGTCTCAATACAGTGAACCCTGAGTGACAACTCTATGCAGCTAGCAGACGGTTGGTTTAGCCTGTCTGTCTGCTCCCTGGCCTTGGCTCTGGATTGTCACCGATTAACTAGGCCTCTTCTGAGACTATGAGCTATACTACAGGAAATGAGAGCAGCACCTTCCCGGGTGGGATGGACACCATCCTGCCAGCTTTGCCCTCAAAACGAGTATGCCACTGAGTTGTCATACACCCACCCCGCTGTGAGACAGTAGAGCACAGTGAAATTCTTTCTTTGCATATTTCAGGTTAACTGGGATCAAAGCGCAGGGTCAGCCATGATACAGCGTCCTGAAGCAGATATGGTTAAAAGCCTTGGTCAAGGGCCCAACAGTGGCAACCTGGAGGAGCTGATGCCAGCTGTTCATTGTTGAGTCCTTGAGCAAGGCTTTTAAATTTTATCTGCTCCTGGGGTACTGAATCCTGGCTGACCTTAGCTTCCTTACTAGGATATGTTAAAAAATTATTTTACTTTGCTGTAAGGTACATGTGACAAATCTTCTTTGTCTTTCGGCTGTTCCCTTTCAGGGGTCGCCACAGTGAATCATTTGCCTCCAACCCTATCCTCTGCATCCTCTTCTCCCACTCCAACTAACTTCATGTCCTCTCTCACTGCATCCATAAATTTCCTCTTTGGTCTTCCTCTAGACCTCCTGCCTGGCAGTTCCAACCTCAGCATCCTTCTACCGATATACTCACAATCTCTCCTCTGAACATGTCCAAACCACCTCAATCTGGCCTCTCTGACTTTATCTCCAAAACCTCTAACGTGGGTTGTCCCTCTGATGAACTCATTCTTTATCTTATCCATCCTTGTCACTCCTAAGGAGAACCTCAACATCTTCAGCTCTGCTACCTCCAACTCTGCCTCCTGTCTTTTCTTCAGCGCCACTGTCTCTAAGCCGTAGAGCATTGCTGGTCTCACCACTGTCCTATACACCTTTCCTTTCATTTTCGCTGATACTCTTTTATCGCACAACACACCTAACACTTTTCTCTACCCATTGCAACCTGCCTGTACCCGCCTCTTCACCTCCTTTGAACACTCTCCGTTGCTCTGGACCGTTGACCCTAAGTACTTAAAATCCTGTACCTTCTTACCTCTGCTCCCTGTAGCCTCACCCAATCCTCCTGGGTCCCTCTCATTTACACACATGTATTCCGTCTTGCTGCGGCTAACCTTCATTCCTCTGCTTTCCAGAGCATACCTCAACCTCTCCAAATTTTCCTCCACCTGTTCCCTGCTCTCGCTACAAAGCACAATGTCATCCGCAAACATCATAGTCCATGGAGACTTATGTCTTACCTCATCTGTTATCCTGTCCATCACCAGAACAAACAAAAAGGGGCTTAGAGCCGATCCTTGACGCAGACCCACCTTCACCTTGAACTCTTTTGTCACACCTACAGCACATCTCACCACTGTCTTACAGCTCTCATACATGTCCTGCACCACTCTAACATACTTCTCTGCCACTTAAGACCTTCTCATACAATACCACAGCTCCTCTCTCGGCACCCTGTCATATGCTCTTTCTAAATCTACAAAGACACAATGCAACTCCCTGTTACCTTCTCTGTACTTCTCCGCCAGCATCCTCAAAGCAAATACTGCATCTGATGTACTATTTCTAGGCATAAAACCATATTGCTGCTCACAAATGCTCACCTTAACCTGGCTTCCACTACTCCTTTCCACAGCTTCATTGTCTGGCTCATTAGCTTTATACTTCTATATTTGCCACAGCTTTGCACATCTCCCTTGTTCTTAAAAATTGGCACCAATACACTTCTTCTCCATTCCTCTGGAATCCTCTCACTCCCCAAGATCTTGTTAAACAAACTAGTCAGAAACTCTACTGCCACCTCTCCTAAGCAATTCCATACCTCCACAGGTATGTCATCAGGACCAACAGCCTTTCCACTCTTCATCCTCTTTAACGCCCTTCTCACCTCACTTTTACTAATATTTGCTACTTCCTGTTCCACAACAGTCACCTCTTCTACTCTTTGTTCGCTTTCGTTTTCCTCATTCATCAACTCCTTAAAGTACTCCTTCCATCTTCCCATCACTCTCCTGGCATCTGTCAGTATATTTCCATCTCTATTTTTAATCACTCTAACCTGCTGCACATCCTTCCCATCTCTATCTCTCTGCCTTGCCAACCTGTACAGATCCACCTCTCCCTCCTTACTGTCTAGCCTAGCATACAAGTCCTCATATGCTCTTTGTTTGGCCTTTGCCACCTCTGCCTTCACCTTACTCTGCATCTCCCTGTAGTCCTGTCTAATCTCTTTAGTCCTCTCAGTGTCCCACTTCTTCTTAGCTAGCCTCTTTCCTTGTATACACTCCTGGACTTCCTCATTCCACCACCACATTTACATTTACATTTAGGCATTTGGCAGACGCTCTTATCCAGAGCGACTTACAAAAAGTGCTTTAATGTTTACATTTAATGTTGGGGGTTAGTCCAAGTACTGGAGAAACAGATGAGTCTTGAGTCGTCGTTTAAAGATAGTCAAAGTCTCTAATGTACGGACATCTAGAGAAAGTTCATTCCACCACCTAGGTGCCAGAACAGAAAAGAGCCTGGATGAATGCCGCCCTCGATCCCTGAGAGATGGTGGGATGAGGCGAGCAGTGCTGGAGGATCGGAGGGAACGTGGTGCAGTGCGTGGTGTACACCAAGTACCCTCCTACCTGTCTCCCTAATCACATTGGCTGTAGTTGTCCAGTCAACTGCAAGCACCTCCTGACCACCCATAGCCTGTCTCAACAATTTACATTTACATTTAGGCATTTGGCAGACGCTCCTATCCAGAGCGACTTACATTTTTATTTCATTATACATCTGAGCAGTTGAGGGTTAAGGGCCTTGCTCAAGGGCCCAACAGTGGCAACTTGATGGTTGTGAGGTTTGAACCTGGGATCTTCCGAACCGTAGCCCAATGCCTTAACCACTGAGCTACCCTGGCCCTAACAACATTCTTCCTTTCTCAGCTTCCACCACTTTGTCCTCTGCTCTGCCTTTGTCCTCTTCACCTTCCTCACCACCAGGGTTATTTTACACACCACCATTTTGTGTTGTCAGGCTACACTCTCCCCTACCAACACTTTGCAGTCACTGATCTCTTTCAGATTACAACGTCGACACAAGATGTAGTCGACCTGAGTGCTTCTGCCTCCACTCTTACAGTATACAGTATGTCACCCTATGTTCTTTTTTTTTTCTGGAAGAAAGTATTTACTACTGCCATTTCCATCCTCTTTGCAAAGTCCACCACCATCTGTCCTTCTACATACCTGTCCTGAAGACCAAACCTGCCCATCACATTTTCATCACTTCTGTTCCCTTCCCCAGCATGTCTATTGAAGTCTGCACCAATCACCACTTTTTCACCTCTGGGGATGCTTTGCATCACTTCATTTAACTCACTCCAGAATTTCTCCTTATCTTTTAACTCACATCCTACCTGTGGTGCATAACCACTTACAACATTGAACATTATCCCTTCAATTTCTAGCTTCAGACTCATCACTCTATCTGATACTCTCTTCACCTCTAGAACATTCCTTACAAACTCCTCTTTCAGAATAACTCCTACTCCATTTCTTTTCCTATCCACACCATGGTAAAACAATTTGAACCCTGATCCTAAGCTTCTGGCCTTGCTACCTTTCCACCTGGTCTCCTGGACACGCAGTATATCCACCTTCCTTCTCTGCACATGTGACAAATAATTGAATTATATACATATTATATATCAAAGATATATAAATCACAAAAAGTTAAGACCTATAAGCAACTGTAAGCTATGAGCAAAAGACATCTGACACTGGTACCTGAACCAGACAAGATCTGTCACAACAAATGCCAGAATGCCATTCCCACACAACTTCTAACCAGTTAGGATACCTTCAGAGCACTGGTATACAGTATTTTGGTGGAGATACTGTAGGAGTGATTTCCAATTTTAAGTATGTTAATAAATTGCTCTTATTCACACTCCTAAAAGGTAAAAAAAGAAAAAAAGTCACGATTTTGGGCCACTTAGGAGAGGCTTCCTATTCTGGTATGCTACAGCTGTTCATCATGTGGTTGATGGAATTGAATGGGTGGGTTCTGCAAGGGTATGACTAAACTGGACCTTTTTCACTACTTGCAAGTGCACCTACCACCATAGCCATGTGAGATTTTTTAAACCTGAGGCTTACCTTAATGACTTTTATACAGTAGCTCCGCATGGCCTGAACATGTTGCCCACTTAATAAAAGAATGTTGGTGGTTTGGATCTGCCAATTTACCAGTAAACTAACACTGGCCAAATGTGAGTCTGGTACAGGTGTTGTATTGTACTTGGTCATGGTTGTTAAAGCAGGTTATGTTAGATCTATTGTTGCAAAAGTAAAGGCTATTGTGAGGTATGAGGCCTGGCGGCATGAGAGAGAGAAAGAGAGAGAGAAAGATGGCATGCATTAGTCCAGGGTGCATACCCAGTTTATGTTAATAGTGCAAAGATCAAAAGACACAAACTCTCTCTCTCTCATAAATTCTCGGTAAGGGCCTACACCCCGAGAGGATACAGTTTTTGTTTTAGTTTTCAGAGGCCCATCCATTCTCACATAGATGGCGGAGCCCTGTTTATTTTGTGTTTTCAGTTTTCTTTTTAATCCTTTTGTTAATTAATTAATAATCACACGCTATCTCAAAACAGGAAGGTCTTCCTGTACCTGTCATAAACACTCTCATAGCCTCCTATTTCATTGAATCCCTCTAAAGCCCTGCATTAGGGCTCTTATTAATATTATAACATCTCGTAGTGCGGCTCTCCAGACCGCACCACATACTGCAATACTAGTGAACTATTTTTGGTCAATACAGATCATGTTCTGTGGTAATATATTAATAAAATAAAAAATACCACACAGAGTTTAATACAGTGGCGTCTCTCTTATTACAGGGCTGCAGGCTAACAATTTGCTCCATATCATCATATAGACAGGATATTGTTCAGACTGATGCTTTGTCAGGTTTTTGTCTTTGATGTTTGATATGTTCTGGCTTTACACCAAATGTGGAGCTAAATTTCTGGTCTCTTGCATTTGTTAGTTTATTATTATTATTATTATTATTATTATTTTAACATTATTAGGACAATAATAACTCGAAGTTATGAATCATTTATAATTACATTGATGAGCACTATAAATAAAAAGTAATTAATTTATGTATAGAGTTGTAACATTTTAATCTAAAAAATGTCATGCAACATATCACACTGTTAATGTAATAATTTTCTTCCAGGCTGTGGGAGTGTAATCTGACAGATGAAAGCTGTAGAGTTCTGTCCTCAGTTCTCAGCTCAAACTCCTCCAATCTGAGAGAACTGAACCTGAGTGGCAATGACCTGCAGGATTCAGGAGTAAAGGTACTCTGTACTGGACTGAAGGGTCCACACTGTACACTGGAGACACTGAGGTAAGAGCATCACAGTTATACTGTAAATCCAATTAAATTCTATTAATATAACACTTTCATGGCACTGTCAAAAGCAGCTTTTTTACAGCATTTTAAATGATCATAAATTAAATTATGCAAATAAATAGGAAGAAACTTTGAGAGGAACCATACTCAACAGGGAACCCATCCTCATCCAGATATATGCAGATGGAAACTGTACATAAGGTGCACCAGCAAACTGAAATGTGTAGGTGTGACACTGAGCTGAGATGAATCCTACTGCAGGCACACAGATATATTTTAAAGTTTGATAAAACTTTGATAAAACCAAAAATGAATTTATGCAGTGAACTTATGCAGTTTTCTTCTTCAGTACAGGAGAAACAAGACAGCAGGTTATGGAAATGTGAAAATTATTTAAGTTCGTACGAAATGTGAGTGTGTGTGAATCAGAATGATCAGATCGTCCCTGATGAACGAGCTGAAGGTCGACAGTGCTGAGGGAAAAACTCCCTGAGATGGTAATAGGAAGAAACCTTGAGAGGAACCAGACTCAACAGGGAACCCATCCTCATCTGGGTGATAACGGATAGCAGGGATTGATCTGCACTCATACTGTGTGTTAGGAGGCTGGAAGTTCAGTATAACAGGAGATGTGGGGAAGTTCATATGGAGTCCAGTTGGTTATTGGAGGCTCAGGTAGACTGTAGGAAACTCCAGTCCTGAACTATTGAGTGACTGCAGTCACGAGTCCTCAGAAAACAACTGTCTGCATCAGCCGAGGATAGGACCGTCTTCATGGTAAAGTGGACCCGTCCCCAGTCACCACACGCATCCCAGACAGACCACACGGGGCGTCCATGTGACGAGATCTCCAAAAATAAGAGGGACACCAGGACGAGTCAGACAGGTCCAGAGGGCAGATGGGGTCTGGATCACTGGCAGCGAGGAGAGACAGGTGTAGCTCGAAGCTAGCTTCGGAGTCCAAATAAAGATTTCAGTGATCAGTTAAATCAGGAAACAGTTTGTAGGAGTGCAAACGAGTCACGGAGGATCCCACTATCTTGCCTGTATGCAGCGATTGGACGCCGCTACACAGTTCACGTCTCCCTTTAACCTGTGCTGCCATTCTGCTTCAATCACCAGTTTTACAGCTTTGTGATTATAGTTCCGTCCTCTCTGCTAAATACAGTAAAAGGTCCATTTATAATTTTTTCAGCATCATCACCACACTGGATAATACAGTCCCAGTATAAGTTTCTGATACAGGTTTCTAGTGTAGTGGTAAATTGGCATTTGAAATGTTTGTCTATCTTCCTGAATTTACTACATCATTTCCCTTTACATTTGAGAAATAAAGTGATTGGTGCAGCCACCAAGATAAAACCAGTATTTCGTATTCTCTTTCTAAAGGATATGGGAATGCAACATTACAGATGAAGGTTGTGTTGCTTTGGCTTCAGCTCTGAGTTCAAACCCCTCATCACACCTGAGAGAACTGAATCTTAATGGTAACAAAATAGGAAAATCAGGGATGGAGATGCTCTCTGCAATACTGAAAAACTCAAATTACAAACTGGAGAAACTACAGTAAGTAACAGTTTCTGTAGATATTAGAAATGTATTAGTGTGTGTGATTTAAATGTATTGTGTTAAAAGGTGTGTATTATAGAATATAAACACATGCAGGTAGTAATGTGCAGAAACGCTTATGAGGACATGAGAATGTGATACAGTGAAACCTCAGATTGTGAGTAACGCGGTTTGCGAGTGTCCAAAAGATGAGCAAAGATTTTTAATAAATTTTGACTTGGAAAATGAACAAGTCTTGGTTTACGAGTACCGAGTATCTTGTGCTTGTGCTTGTATATCTTGTGCTGCGGAATTGTGGGTAATCGTTACCTGCTGGGTCTTAGTGCTCGTCTCTTACTTGTATAATCAACATTTGTGCACGTGTGTACTGTTTACTATAACATTGTGACCACGTGTGTGTGTGTAAAACATATTTTATTTTGTTTCTGTATGTGTGTGTGTACAGCGCATGTGTAAAGCAAAAGAAAGTCTCATTAGAGAGGTTAAAGATCCATTTTCTCTCTTTGTATCAGCTGCTCTTTTTGTCTGTGTGCGAATCATTGGACACCATGCCCCCCACCCCCCAAAACACACACACACAAATGTAAATTCTTATCTGTCGGGATTTATTTTTACTTGTCTTAAAGGTAAAGTCCTGGTTATTTGGTTTTATTTTATTTTGTTTTATTGCTTTATATTTTTTGATAATTATTTTTATGTATTTATTTTTTTGGGCTGTGAAACTATTAATTTGAGTTTCCATTATTTCTTATGGGGATATTTGCTTTGATTTATGAGTGTTTGAAATACGAGCCACTCCCGGAAGATCTTATGTTCATAATCAAAGGTTCCACTATAGTTTTAACTTCAGTTTCTAAAGGCAGATAAATTTGACCCAAATTAATTTAGTCTATTTAGTTTAATAACGTAAGCAGGGCTTAACTGACTGTGTAATAGCATAACCATACTTTAATACTCTGTTGTGTTTTCTCTTGCAGTGTCACCATAATGTACCATTCAGTATGACTCTCAGGACCCTGACACTGATAAATACATTCTTCTATATCATCATTTACTATGTGTATAACCCTTTACTATTTAAATCAAGAATTGTTTTCATACTACTGTTTCACTGTATCATTTTACCATCTTATCTTTGATTATAACAACATTCAGACCCAAAATAAATCACCAATGTACAGGAAATAAAAGGACAAAAAACTCCAAAAGCACACGTTTACTTTCTGAATTAATTTACTTTCACTTACTTTTAATTACTTTAATTTTGACATGTATAAATATTTTACATTAGTGTTTGTCCTGCAGAAGTTTACTTATTAATAGATGAAAGTGCTCAAGCAGCTTAAACTTATTTGCTATATCTTCTAGCAATTACAATTTCGAATCCTGATGTGTGTCCCGGTATCTAAGGGTACAAATTTAATCATTCTTTCAGAAGGAGAAAAGGGTGGTGTACTTGCTCTCCCATGTCAATTACAGTGACACTAGCCAATTATAGACTCCACACAGGTGGAAGTGGGTAGATGGCGCTCTTCATCTGACTGTGTTATGCTGCAGTCTGTATCAAATAAGATGGCTTTATTACCCTAAAGCACATCAGCAAATAAACACTTCCCTAAATACTGTTTAGTATTCTTTATATTACTGTATATGCCATATAACAACATATTACTTATTTGGGGCTGTGGTGGCTCAGAGGTCTAAGGCCCTGAGATACTAATCAGATGATATTATAATATATAATAGCAACTAATAATAATAATATTAATCTTCATACTATTTGGCTTCGCCTTTTTCTGTGCTTTTTGGAGAACGCGCAAGTTTCTTCGTCTAAAAACAACAAACGGAATTCAGCTCCAAACAACTAAACTCCAACTCAGGTACGATATCATGTCTAATATTCAGCTCGTTCAGTGTGTAGAGTGCAGGATGTTTAGACATTCTTCCTCCGTCGTTAGTGGTAATTTTATTTGTGATAGGTGTGTGTTAGTGAGCACTCTGACGGAGAAGATATCAGCGTTAGAGGAGCGCATCCAGACTTTAGAGAGGACAGTCTGGGTGCCGCAGGCGGAGATAACCAGCCCCCGACTTCGGCATTAGAGCCCTCACAGCGGAGCGAGTGGGTGATGACTCAGCAGCATACTTGTTCAGCCAAAGCTAACGCTAAGGCTAGCCCACCGGAGCACACCTCTTCTGCGCTTCACGTGTCTAACAGGTTTGCTCTCCTCAGTGATTCATCCACTGAGAAACCTGAAAGAGCTCTGGTTATAGGAGACTCTATACTGAGACATGTGAAATTAGCCAGGCCTTTAGGGGCGCCAGCGGCAGTGGTTAGGTGTATCCCGGGAGCCAGAGCACCGGACATAGCAGGTAATCTTAGGGCTCTAGGACAGCACAGGTTCTCCAAGATAGTGGTCCATGCTGGAGCTAATGATATACGCCTTCGTCAGTCAGAGGTTAGTAAGGGTAACTTTATAGAGGTGTTTAAATTAGCGAAGGCGATGTCTGATGATGTAATATGCTCTGGTTCCATCCCAATGAGACGTGGTAACATAGCTTACAGCAGGTTATGGTCGCTGAACTGCTGAATGTCCAGGTGGTGCTCCGAAAAACAACTGGGCTTTATAGACAATTAAAAGACCTTTGAGGGCAAAACTGGCCTGTAAGGGCGGGACGGTGTCCATCCCACTCGGGAAGGTGCTGCTCTCATTTCCTGTAGTATAGCACATAGTCTCAGAAGAGGCCTAGTTAATCGGTGACAATCCAGAGCCCAGGCCAGGGAGCAGACAGACAGGCTAAACCAACCGTCTGCTAGCTGCATAGATTCATCACTCAGGGTTCATCATATTAGACTGTGTCTGTTCCCCGAGCTAAAAACTAATTTAGAAAGACTCAGAAAGTCTGTTTTAATAACTTAATTAACAAAAAGATTTTTAACTATATTAAGCCAGCTCAGTCGATTCCACTAATTGTCATTTACAGACCTCCAGGGCCGTAATTTCTTAGTGAATTTGCAGATTTCCTCTCAAACCTAGTTGTTTCTGTAGACAAAGTGTTAATTGCTGGAGATTTTAATATTCATTTCGAAAACCCAGAAGACCCTCTGAGAACAGCATTTATGTCCATACTGGACTCAGTAGGAGTAAATCAGTGTGTAGTAGGACCCACTCATAAAGCAGGTCACACTTTAGATTTAATAATATTATTCGGATTAAGTATAAGAAATTTATTTACAATTCCACTATCTGAAGTTATCTCAGATCACTATCTTGTGAATTCAAGTGTGTCAAAGTAATAATGTACGCACAGCGCCGCGCTATAAAACGTACATTCACATCAACTACCAAACAGAGTTTTATCAGTAATCTCCCAGAGTTCCCAACTTCGATTAGATCACCGTCTGACCCCACAGAACTCGATCAGGCTACTGAATATTTAGAGTCGACATTTCGCTATACCTTAGATAATGTAGCTCCAGTTAAAAGAAAAATTATTAGAGATAAGAAACTTGTTTCCTTGTATAACGATCATTTTCTTAAACAGATAGTACCAGCAATAACAGAACCCCTGTTGAGAATATTTAATTTTTCACTCAGCATTGGATATGTTCCAAAATCTTTTAAATTCGCAGTTATCAAACCAATAATTAAGAAACCTGACCTCGACCCCTGTCAGCTGTCCAATTACAGGCCAATATCAAACCTCCCCTTTATCTCTAAGATTCTGGAAAAGATAGTATCTACATAGAAATGCCATACATGAACTGTATCAGTCAGGATTTAGGCCTCATCACAGCACAGAGACAGCACTCGTTAAAGTAGTAAATGACCTCCTATTGGCCTCTGATCAGAGTTGTGTAACTATGCTTGTATTACTCGACCTCAGTGCAGCTTTTGACACCGTTGATCACGCTATTCGTCTTCACAGATTAAAAAATGTAGTAGGAATTAAGGGTACAGCCCTCTCCTGGCTCAGATCCTATCTGACCCATCGTTATCAGTATGTAGACTTAAATGGTGATCATTCTGCATGTTCTCTAGTGGAGTTTGGCGTTCTGCAGGGTTCAGTTTTAGGTCCACTGCTTTTTTCCCTTTACATGCTTCCTCTGGGCAACATAATCCGTAAGCATGGTATTAGTTTTCATTGTTATGCTGACGACACACAGTTATATGTCTCAGCAAAACCTGATGAGAAAAAACAGCTTACCAAAGTTGAGCAATGTGTGCAGGACATAAGAAATTGGATGCTAATTAACTTCCTTCTGCTTAATCCGGATAAGACAGAAGTTCTAGTCATAGGACCGCATACAGCTAGGAGTAAAATTTTAGATCACACTGTAACTTTAGATGGCCTTTCTGTTCCATCAAGTACAATAGTAAAAGACCTTGGTGTGATTATTGATTCCAGCCTTTCATTTGAAGCTCATGTAGATAATATTACCAGGATAGCATTCTTTCACCTCAGAAATATTGCCAAGATAAGAAGTATATTGTCGCTAAACGATGCAGAAAAACTAGCCTAGTCCATGCTTTTATTACCTCTAGGTTGGACTATTGTAATGCCTTACTGTGTGGTTGTTCAGCTA
Source organism: Clarias gariepinus (assembly GCF_024256425.1). Classification (NCBI taxonomy): domain Eukaryota; kingdom Metazoa; phylum Chordata; class Actinopteri; order Siluriformes; family Clariidae; genus Clarias; species Clarias gariepinus. The sequence goes on from NC_071126.1 coordinate 23,831,282, forward strand.
GATGCATAAATAAGCTTCAGCTAGTCCAGAATGCAGCAGCGCGAGTCCTCACTAGAACCAGAAGATATGAGCACATCACCCCTATCTTATCTTCACTGCATTGGCTTTCTGTGAAATTTCGCATTGATTTTAAAATACTACTATGACATATAAAGCATTAAATGGTCTCGCGCCGCAGTACCTGAGTGAACTGCTAGTGTCTTACGAACCGCCACGCCTACTTCGATCAAAGGATGCAGGCTGCTTGTCAGTACCGCGTATTATAAAAAATACAGCTGGGGGCGGAGCTTTTTCTTACAAAGCCCCAAAATTATGGAATAGTCTTCCAAATAGTGTTCGGGACTCAGACACAGTCTCAGTGTTTAAGTCCAGGCTAAAAACCTATTTATTTAGCCAAGCATTTTTATAAATAGATTAGCCTTAGGTAAAGGAGCAGATCTGGGGGACTCATGGACGTAGAGTATTATGGTGAACTGGTATGTTTGGATGCTGTCTTCCTCACTCTCATTGATCACTCAGGTTTGCTGACGGTGAGGTGATTGTTTGCTTTACATGTCAGGAAGCCCTCATGTTTATGTTTCCTTCTGGCTTCTCCCTTTTAGTTATGATGTCATAGTTAGTCCTGCCGGAGTCTCTGCTTGCACTCTACAGTTAATATACATTCACATTATACATTGTGTGACTGTGACCATACCTAACTGCCATCTCTCCTCTTCTTCCTGTTGAGTCTGGTTCCTCTCAAGGTTTCTTCCTATTACTATCTCAGGGAGTTTTTCCTTGCCACTGTCGCCCTCGGCTTGCTCACCAGGGACAAACTGACCATTTTGATTCATACACATTCACATTTCATACAAACTTAAATAACTATTTTGATTGTGTAAAGCTGCTTTGCGACAATGACAAGTGCTAAAAGCGCTATAGAAATAAAATTGAATTGAATTGAATAACTATGGCTGTGGTGACAGGTAATATATTTCTACATGCAGAGAAACAGGCAAACAGAAAATGAGAACAAAGAATGTTTCCATCAGTCCGGAGCTTTAATCCTGCCCTTCCATACTTTAGAGCTCCTAGTCCTCCTCAAACCAAAAGCATAAAACCTGCCTCTTAATAAAATAAATTTAATCATGCTATTTCATCAGAATTAGATTGTTAATTAGGGCATGATTTGGTAAACAATATTCCTGGTCTGTTGCAGTCTGTCTATCAGACATTTTTTAAAACATTTTCCAGTCAAAGCAGAGGTGTGTGTGTGCGTGTGTTTGCATGTGTGTGCTTCTGTGTGTGCATGTTTGCATGTGTGTGTGCGTGTGTTTGCATGTGTGTCTAAGAGAGAGAGGTTCTTTATACTCCACCCTCTGTAAACTAAAACAGGACAGACTAGTTTCCAGTTTCCAGGCAGTGCTGTGCCCCTTTTGTACCTATTGTCTGCTTAGATGCCGCACAGTGAGTACATCTAAATTTATATATATATATATATATATATATATATATATATATATATATACTGAACAAAATTAAACGCAACACTTTTGTTTTTGCTCCCATTTTTAATGAGAGGAACTCAAAGATCTGAAACATTTTCTACATAAACAAAATAACCATATCTCTAGAATATTGTTCACAAATCTGTCCAAATCCGTTACGATGAAGAACTGGAGTCAAGTCGAGACCCCAATGAGGACAATGACATGCAGATAAGCTGAGACGGTTTCTGACAGTTTGTGCAGAAATCCTTTGGTTATGCACTCCGATTGTTTTAGCAGCTGTCTGAGTGGCTGGTCTCAGACGATCATGGAGGTGAACCTGCTGAATGTGGAGGTCCTGGGCTGGTGTGGTTACACGTCGTTTGCGGTTGTGAGGCTGGTTGGATGTACTGTCAAATCCTCTGAAACACCTTTGGAGACGGCTTATGGTAGAGAAATGAACATTCAATTCACGAGCAACAGCTCTGGTGGACATTCCTGCTGTCAGCATGCCAATTGCACGCTCCCTCAATGCTTGTGGCATCTGTGGCATTGTAAGGAGAAGTGCTCACTATCACAGATTTTAACAGATTTGTGAACAATATTTAAAAGATATGGTTATTTTGTGTATGTAGAAAATGTTTCAGATCTTTGAGTTCATCTCATAAAAAATGGGAGCAAAAACAAAAGTGTTGCGTTTATATTTTTGTTCAGTATATATATATATATATATATATATATATATATATATATATATAGTCTACATTTGTACAGAAGTTTTTATATTTCTTATCATTTGAAATGTTTATATTTTGTTCTATTTCTATGTTCTATAGCTAAACTTACTCTTATTTTATCTTATTTTATTTCATTCCATTTTATTTCATTCTATTTATTTCTTAATTGTTTTTTTTATAAATTTTTTTAAGGTCACTGGCGGTCGTATAAGCGTTCCACTGCATGTATGTGTATGTGACGAATAAAATTTTTATTTTTTTATTTTAATTTTAATTTTATATAAGACTATAAAAAGCTAAAATTAACTTTAAATAATTAAATCCATGTATCATTTGTTTATTCATTTTTGACACAAAAAAAAATAGAAAAGAAAACCACTTGTTTTTTCAATTCAGTTCATTTTTATTTGTATAGCGCTTTTAACACTTGTCATTGTCGTGAAATAGCTTTACACTATCAAAAGAATTTTGGAAGTTTGTATGAAATGGAATGTGTATAAATCAGAATGATCAGATTGACCCTGATAAACAAGCCGAGGGCATTTACACAAAACATAGTTTTTTCACTATTCACTTTTAAGTCAAACTTGGTGAAAACACATAACGTGATATAGCGATTTTTTTATTGAACACATGTGACTTGACCTGGAAGGGTTTACTTGTAATGAATACCTCATTAGCTAATTTTATTTAATTTATTTTAATTTTATTTTATTTTATTTACCCAAAAGATCATATATTTTATGTAAGGAATTAAACATTCATCTATGATTATACAGGATAAACCATTTTTAAACCAAATTCTTTAAAAGTGAAAAAAAAAATCGATTAAGTTTAAACTGATGCTATCACGTATCAAACATGGGATCAGTCCACTACATGGCACTGACGCGCACTGATGCACACTGTACCAGAATCCACAAGCAGAAACAGTCTTTATTTAGCAAAACTTTCCACAGTCACAACGTGGTGAGCCGAGCAGTTGAGGTGAGCTGCACAGAAAGAAATGAGGCAGGCAGCTTCCTTCATGCAAAAAATCAATTAAACTTAAAATTGAATCTGCATCTAAATTTAAACTGGGAATTAGTTTGCAAAATAAAATAGAAATTAATTACAAATCTAAATGAAACAGGAACAAAAGGAAAAAAAGTTTAAAGGGTAAAGAATAAATCTACAGGACATTTAAAATAGTGTGTGGAATATGACTGCAGCAGTACGACTAGAAACAAGAAGTGTGAAATAATAAAGGATGTGTGAGCAGTAGTGTGACTGTCTATAGTCTACAGTGAACACTAGGAAAGCAGCAGGACCAGACGGCATCTCAGGTCGTATTCTCAAAGCCTGCGCAGACCAGCTAGCACCTGTGTTCACTGAGATATTCAACATCTCCTTATCTCAGTCGGTGATCCCCACATGCTTCAAAGAGTCCATCATTGTTCCTGTCCCAAAGAAACCTCATCCTGCTTCCCTCAACGATTATCGCCCTGTAGCCCTCACCTCAGTAGTGATGTAGTGCTTTGAACGCCTGGTCAGAGACTTCATCATTTCTTCACGACCAGACCCACTGGACCCACTACAATTTGCATACCGTCCAAACCGTTCCACGGACGATGCAATCTCACATCTCCTCCATACATCTCTCACTCACCTGGACACTCGGAGGGGGAATTATGTGAAAATGCTCTTCATCGACTATAGCTCTGCATTTAATACCATAATTCCCTCCACACTCACCACCAAGCTGGAGCACCTGGGACTCAGCTCATCCATGTGTCAGTGGATCTCCAATTTTCTGACTGGCAGACCACAGGCAGTAAGGATGGGCGGACATGTCTCAGCCTCCCTCACTCTCAGCACTGGAGCCCCCCAGGGTTGTGTTCTGAGCCCCCTGCTGTACTCTCTGTACACATACGACTGCGTGGCCACTACCAACTCCACCAACGTCATCAAGTTTGCTGACGACACTGTCATGGTGGGCCTAATCACCAACAACGATGAGACAGTCTACCTGGAGGAGGTTGGAAATCTAGAGAACTGGTGCCAGAGGAACAATCTTCTCCTGAATGTCAGCAAGACAAAGGAGCTGATGGTGGACTTCAGTACAAAGCAGGTGAGGAACTACCGCTCCCTGAGGGCCAACACAGAGAGACTGAGGAGGAGCTTCTTCCCGCAGGCGATAAGGTCTCTCAACCACAACCACACCACTATGCAGAACTAACACAATCTTTTCACAATCAATCAATCAATGAATCTTTTTACATCCATGGACACTATGGACAATTCCACGCACATCTACCTTCACATCTACACTACATGTTTACGTTTACATCTGGACCATTGCACAAAGACACTTTAATAACCATTGCACAAAGACACTTTTTTTCCATGCATATTTGCACACCACCTTCCTCCCAAAAATATCAAAATTTCACAATTTCTTAAATGTTCTTGTACAGTATATTTCTATTTTCGTACAGCATATTTCTATTTTTCCTAGTTCAATTTAATTTTAATTTTTTATTTAATTTTTTTATCATATTTCTCTTATTCATATTTATTTCTTATTATAAGCTTTAATTCTCTTTTTAAGGTCACTGGCGGTCGTATAAGCATTTCACTACATTTCGTACTGTGTATGACTGTGTATGTGACATAAAATTTTAATTTTAAATTTGAATTTAATAGTCTTCCTACTTATGTACAGACAAGCAGTGTACAAACAAGATAAATGTGCAACATCATAATTCTGGTGTGTTAGCAGTAATGTACACCAATCAGTCATAGCATTAATATATAAACATTAATTATTAATTATAAACAAGTAAACTGGTGACAGGATCACTTTTGCTCTTAAAGGATTACACTTTGAGCTAATATATATATTAGATTATATTAGATTATATGAGACAGAAAAAAAATTAAATTGAATTAAAGAAATAAAAGTTTAAAGAAAGATTACAATAAATATAAGTAACATAGAATAGAATTAAATATAGCACACAATTAAGTTACATAATGCACTAGACATGCAGTGTAAATAAAAGAAATATTGCACCAATTCAATTCAATTAAATTTTATTTGTATAGCGCTTTTAGCAATTGTCATTGTCGGAAAGCAGCTTTACACAATCAAAATAATTATTTAAGTTTGTATGAAATGTGAATGTGTATGAATCAAAATGGTCAGTTTGTCCCTGGTGAGCAACCCGAGGGCGACAGTGGCAAGGAAAAACTCCCTGAGATGGTAATAGGAAGAAACCTTGAGAGGAACCAGACTCAACAGGGAACCCATCCTCATCTGGGTGAAACAGAAAGCAGTAAATGATCTGCATTTATACAGTGTGTAGGGTGGGAGGCAGTTCAGCTATAATAGCTGATGTTAATTGATGTTAATATGGAGTCCAGGTAGTTATTGAAGACCCAGGTAGACTTGTAAGAAGTTCCAGTCCTGAACTATCGAACTGTCAAGTCCCCAGAGAAACAGTTGCCAACACCAGTCAAGGCCAGAACCATTTTCTAGGTAGAGAGAATCATTCCCAGACACCAGACGCATCCCAAAGAGACACACGGGGGATCCATGTGACGAGATCTTCAGCCAGAAGCAGGGCACCAGGATGGGTCAGACAGGTCCGGAGGGCAGAGGGAGTCTGGATCACTGGCAGCTCAGGAACGACATGTGTAGCTCGACAGAGAGAAAGCAAAAGAGTGAAAGGGGGAGACAGGAGGAGAGGAAAAAGAAAGAGGGGGGAAAGAGAAGAAGAGGAGAGATGGCAGTTAGGTATGGTCACAGTCACACAATGTATAATGTGAATGTATATTAACTGTAGAGTGCAAGCAGAGACTCCGGCAGGACTAACTATGACATCATAACTAAAAGGATGAATTGTAATCATTCATCCTTTGGGCCAGGGGTAGCTCAGTGGTTAAGGTATTGGACTACGGTTAGGAAGATCCCAGGTTCAAACCCCACAACCACCAAGTTACCACTATTGGGCCCTTGAGCGCGGCCCTTAACCCTCAACTGCTCAGATGTGTAATGAGATAAAAATGTAAGTCGCTCTGGATAAGAGCGTCTGCCAAATGCCTAAATGTAAATGTAATCAAATTGAAACAAATGAATTGTAATCAGATATTGCACTTGGAAATGAAGTTGTGGGAACAGTGCTGTCATAAAATATTGTTATTGAACTCCTCATAGTCCCTGTCCCGTAGTGAAAACGTTACGGAGATGAGTTATATAATTTTATGGCCAGAGTGGATGAAGTTGCTCCTCTAGTCGGTGAGAACACTGTGTAGCGGGTGAGAAGGATTGTTCAAGATTGTGTGTATTTTGGACAGGATCCTTCTCCTTGCCACGACATCAACAGAGTCCAGATCCAAACCCAGGACAAATACGGCTCTTTTAATGACCTTGTCCAGGCTGTTTTTGTCTGCCGCTTTTATGTTACAGCCCCAACTGACCACAGCATAGAAACCCACACAAAAATAAATAGATAGAAGTGGAGAAGTATTAAAAACAAGTAAAACACACAAAAACCCGGAGAGCACCTGCAACAAGCTGCTGCACGCTTGCGCATACGCAAGAGTCGCTTTTTAACTGTACCTAATTTTTGCTATTTGGTAGTGTTGATTGCAGTGTGATTAAAGTAGATCTAATTAATCACACCATGTTCCCTCCGATACTCCAGCACCGTTCGCCTGATCCCACTGTCTCTCAGGGATCAAGGAAGACATTTATCCAGACTCTTTTCTGTTCCGGCACCGAGGTGGTGAAATTAACTTCCTCTAGTTGTCTGTACAGCCGAGTCTCTGACAATCTTTAAACAATGACTCAAGACGTATCTGCCCCCCACCCCCACCCAAAAAAAAAAACTCATCCCAACTGTGTTTGACCTGATGCTACTTAGTTAGTAACCTAATAACCCACTGTATCTATCCAGATCCAGTGATAGAACAAGTTTTTGAAGTTTTTAAAGTTTCCAAATCACTCTGGATAAGAGCGTCTGCCAAATGCCTAAATGTAAAGGTAATAATATCTGTGTTGTAGAATGATGGAGGGAAAGACATCAGACTCACCAGAACCCAGCTGTGTGTCCATGAAGAGTGACAACTCAATGTTCTGCCCAACTGTGTTTGAGAACAAAGACAGTTCTACTGATCTGAGGTCAGTACAGTCAGGTGTTTTACAGCTGTGTTTTACCTGATCAAACTCACTCATCCCAGTGTGAAGACCTTCATGAGCTGTTTCATGTGATAAAGCAGTATTATATTAGCATTCACATTTATCCTATATGTTGTGTTCTCACTGTGCTTTATTGGGCAGTACTTAGTGGTACTGTCGGTCTCTCACCTGCCATGTGGAAGGCACAGGTTCCATTCCCAGTCAATATTCAAACCCCAGCCACTGACGGCGGTGCCGTTCCAAGCTGGGATAAAATGGGAGGGTTGTGTCAGAAAGGGCGTCGGGCATAAACCCTGTGCCAAATTATTTTGCGGATCGGATGGTCCAATGTGATGAGCTCCTGATGGGAACAGCCAAAAGATTAACAACATTATTTGTGTTTTTGAATATTGAAGAGGAAGAGATCAGACTCACCAGAACCCAGCTGTGTGTCCATGAAGAGTGACAACTCAATGTTCCGCCCAACTGTGTTTGAGAACAGAGACAGTTCTACTGATCTGAGGTCAGTACAGTCAGGTGTTTTATATTAATGTTGCTTGTTCCATTCGTCCCATTGTGGAGCTCCTCGTGATCTTCGTCACTAAAGCAGTAAAACACTAAAGGTTGCAGTGCTGAAGCTCTCAGACTGACAGTGAGGGAAACTGCTTTAAGAGCAGTTTAACTATCACTAAACAGAGACTCACTCTGTGGATTTTAAATGCACCATCTCGTCAGTAAAATATCTGATAAGTCATCGACAACAGTAATGATGTGTGAGATGTTACATATTTCACATCATTTTTCATTGTCTTGGAGAAATATTTTTTTCATATTTGCTTACAGTGGGTGCGGCAGACTGTTTAACAGTGTCTTCACAATGAGCTTTATTTATTTATTTTTCATCAATAAGTGCTTTTTAAAGCCATGTACATAATCCATAATTAAAACATTACAGACCTTAAAAACTTAATGATTTATTTTCACTACCTGCACTAGATATATTCTACCTAGAGATCATAAAAAGTAGCTCAGCAGATAAACCCACACAGTGTGGTAACATGACTCAATATTATAATATCTCTTAAAAGATCTTTATTATATTCCTAAAAATAAACAATTTGTGTACTTTCTGTACTTTAATATAAAACAGAAATAAAATTCAAGTTATACGGTAGATTGTGTTTATGTAATAAAAATATGTAATATATAACTGTTATTTTTTTTTATAATTAAATAATTTATTCTCCTGTGTATTAGAATTGTTTCAGGTGTCTGAGTATCAGCAAAAACTTAAATCCAACCTAAGAAAGAAGCTAAAAAGAGTTAATGGAGGAATCTCACAGTATGGAAGCTCAGCTCTTCTAAATGAGATCTACACAGAGCTCTACATCACAGAGGGTGGGAGTGGAGACGTCTGTAATGAACATGAGGTGAGACAGATTGAGACAGCGTCCAGAAGAGCAGCAACACAGGAGACACCCATCAAATGTAATGATCTCTTTAAAGACAAGTCCATTAGAAGGGTGCTGACCAAAGGAGTTGCTGGAATTGGAAAAACAGTCTCTGTGCAGAAGTTCATTCTGGACTGGGCTGAAGAAAAAGGCAAATCAGGACATCCCCTTCATGTTTCCACTTCCCTTAGAGAGCTGAATCTGATGAAAGAGAAACATCTCAGTCTGATGGACCTTCTTCATCACCTTTTCCCATAAATTAGAGAAGTAGAATGAATAAACTGTGACTCCTACAAAGTTCTGTTCATCTTTGATGGTTTGGATGAGTGTTGACTTCCTCTAAATTTCCAGGACAATAAGAGAGTGTGTGATGTGACAGAGTCAGCCTCAGTGGATGTGTTGCTGACAAACCTCATCATGGGGAACCTGCTTCCCTCTGCTCTCCTCTGGATCACCTCTCGACCAGGAGCAGCCAATCAGATCCCTCCTGAGTGTGTAGACCAGGTAACAGAGGTACGAGGGTTCAGTGATCCCCAGAAAGAGGAGTACTTCAGGAAGAGGATCAGTGATCAAAGCCTGTGTGTTCTGTGTGCCAGAGCGGTGTTTAGAGCAGTTAAGGTTAAGGCTCTGTGCAGACACTTGAGACATTAAATGAATAAATAAATAAATAAATAAATAAATAAACCTGGCTATAATTTATTGTGTGATTTTAAACACCCTTTGAGTGAAGCACAGCCTGTTTCGTACCGTGTTGTTATTTAGTTCTACTGATCAGTATTTCTGATTCTCTGTGTAAAGGATATGGGAATGCAAGATTACAGATGAAGGCTGTTCTGCTCTGGCTTCAGCTCTCAGATCAAACTCCTCATCACAGCTGAAAGATCTGGATCTAAATGATAATAAAATAAATTATTTTTGTATTTATTTTACAGCATATACAAATACATTTGGGTATTAAAAGTTAAAACTATAATGAGAGAGATAATAAGATGTTTAATTGTCTTTTTTAACGAATTCCTACTTTTGCCTTCAGTTTCTAAAACCAAATCGTTCTGTCCTCCCAGTCTAATCTGTCTGAGTGTGATACACACGGAATCATGTTTCATGTATCTGTCGTGTTGTCTCTTACAGTATGACCATGAGAGCCAAATGATCTGATCTGAGTCTCACACAGGGGATTCTGGGAACTGAATGAAGTCTTTTACATTTCAGCACCAACACGTAGACACAGCATGTCACTCTCTATCAGGACCAGGCCAGGACTGTAGCGTTTGTTATGGAGAAGTGGGGCTTCACAGAATGGACCTGTCCAGGTGGGGTGGAGGGGGTGGAGTCGAATTAACTACTAATTAACTAATTAACATTACTAGTGCTGTCAAGATACAACTACATCTAACAAATGTTCAGGATGTTTTTTTTTATTTACAATAATACAATAATAGGCAATGTGTGTGTGTGTTAAACAGAGGCAAAAAGATAGATAGATAGATAGATAGATAGATAGATAGAGATGTCGCCATTAAAAACGCACGTTTTAAGAAAAGGGAGCCCTTCATTACCTGTAAAGGCAGTCCTGTTTCAGTCTAAAGTGTTGTGTGTCTACTGAAGCTGAAAATGTGTTGTCTCTTAGGCGCCCATTGAGAGCAATTCTCGGAGCTCATAAACGTGTCGAGCTCAAACTGTAAATACTACACCCTAAAAAATGCTGGGTTAAAAACAACCCAATCTGGCTTGTTTTTAACCCAGCTGCTGGGTAACTATTGGACTAACTAAATGCTGGGTTAATTTAACCCAGCAAAATGGGTTATTTTTTTAACCCAGCAAAATGGGTTAAATATTCAACCCAAATGCTGGGTCATATTTAACTATAATGCTGGGTTAATTCTACCACATAAATTGGTTAAATGTTCTACCCAGATGTTGGTTCATTTTAACTGGAATGTTGAGTTAATTCTACCTCACAAATAGGTTATTATTATTTTCATGTTTTACAGTGAATCTGTAAAAAAAAAAAAAAAAAAAAAAAAAAAAAAACTACCCATGTCTATTAAACAGTTAAATTACTTTGATATACTGGTTTATTACAAAAAAATTTTTTTTAAGTTTTGCAAACCATACATATATGCAATAAACAACATCCTATTAAATGTTCATAGAAAAAACGTTTATTTTTCAAAAGCACAAGAACAGATAATCAACAGCGACATCATTACCATACTATTACTCACAAGGGCAGAATGGAGTAATAACACAAATAGGCTGAGGCAGCTTCTACAGAGCAGGATCTCTCTGTGACATTAGATATCTTTTCTGCAGAACAAAACTATCCAGCCCTGGTTCCGTTTTAACATACAAACACTGTCTATGACTTTTCAAGTAGGCCTCGCTATTTCATAGCAACATTACAAAAAGTCCTATACAGGTGCACACTACTTTAAATAGTTAATGTCAAAAATATAAAATGCCTTGAAGCACACATCAACCGCCCCAAGTAGTGTGCATTGCTCCAGAGCCTGTCCCACCAGAATGACGAATGCCTGAGAGCAGCGCTGGTCATTATCTCCCAACGTCAGGATGTACAGTAGGGGTACGGCCTTGACACTTCAGCCTGCTGGAGGTATTCCACCATGTTGGTGCCAACCTTAGAAAGAAATGAAAAAAAGTTAAAAATTTGTTGAATAACAAAGATTAAACTAAATAAGACTATCAATTTAATGTGTAATAGGATTTATACTAAATAAAACAATGACAAAGCTAGGGTATAGGTAACCTGAAACAAAAACATGGAGACGGCTACTAACAAAAATTAAATAAGCAAAATAAGCATGGCTTTTAAAGCATTGGCTTTAAAGCTCATTATATATATATATATATATATATATATATATTAGTCAGACCAGTTGATCTTGTGGTCTGCGTTGATTTTAAGCTAATTACCAATTACATTGTCATATCTGGTGTCATACTGGCACATTACAATCACCCAAATATTAATACTTCCATCTAGTAGTTATCTGTACAGCTGACAGTAATTTGATAGTTAATTTAGCCACAAGCAACTGTAGCGGATGTTCTTCTGCGTTGTGTCTCTCTCTTTTCTTTATTTACTTTATTTAGTTTTCCCACAGGACCCAATAATGTTCTTCCCACACAGCTGGTTTTGATCAAAGGAGATTTATTATGATTTAATGTTACTTTTCTTTTCTTTATACCCGTCTTTCTCTTCTCTATACCTGAATAGTAAAACAAAAAAAATAAACAGGCACTGGTATCAGGATCACTGACTCCGCATTGCCTGTTAACCACACAATATATTAATTATGCCAGGTATGAATAAACAAAGCTTCACTCCTTTATACATTGTCTATGCAACTAAGCACCATATTCCCCGCTTAGCCACTAACATCGTTCCACACGCATGCACGCACGCCCACACACACACACACGGCATCGCTATTTCACACATTTCAGTATTCACCTATAAACATTACTTAACCATTGTTTAACACAGTAATAACTTTAACTAGTGGCTAAGTATAACATGACATTCAATAATTCTTAAAATTTGAACACTTAGATATAAAGTAAACACTTAACCACATTCAACATCTAATAGAGCTCATGAAAACCTACTTCTTTCCACTACTACATCCCGGAAAGAGAGTAATCTCCAGCTTTACAGCGAATTTCATCTCTTACTTGTGCATGACGTCAGCTGACGTGCATGCTGGGACTGTTACCTTTAACTAAAATTCCTTTTCAAAATAACAGTCCCTATACCACTAATACACAGAGAAAATAAAGTAAAATTAAATAATTAAAATGCATAATCTGGTGGAACAACACATTCCATGCTACATTCACCACCACTGTTTTACACCAGATTATGAATACAAAAGTTTAATATGTTAATGATGTCACTTATTCTGCGATCACAATAGATCTGATCAGTACTTAACTATCTCACCTGAGACTAAGGTAACTCAGAGGTAGCTAATCTCTAGGTTACCTATAGAAAACCATGCCCTTTTACACAGTTCCTCTTATGACATCAGCAATTGTACAGTTGATATACAATCAGTCGTTAAACATGTAATCACCACACAAAAAAAATATTTTTTCCTTTTCTACAAAAACAATAAAAAAAATAAATCCTCAAATGATCACACACCCAAAAAAAAAAAAAAAAACAATAAAATAAATAAATAAATAAAATCTTCAAACAAAGTAACATGTGATTTCAAGTTAACACTTTAAATCTGCTGAATGGCATGCACTCTTTGTGTAGACATTGTCTGTATAAGTCTATTAACTGGCTTAATCAGTCTCCCTATCCTCGACCTTAAACCATTCTGGACAAATGAGATTTTTTCACTCCCCTGATCTTGGACAATTGGCATTTTCCCAGTATCCATCACACTTGAATTGTCATGCTTATTAATCTTGGAAACCTCTTCATAGCATGGATCTGCTGATACAGAAGAATCATCAGGCACCAATGAACATACTGATTGAGCTGCCCTGGAATGATGGTCAGAAGTTGTCTTACACACATCCACTCTGTCCATTTTAGCGTCACTTCCCACAACCGTGTAGCCCGTTGCATCACGTTGATCACCACCAAGACAATCCTCTGATTTACTCATATTGGTATTCAGATCAGCAACCCAACGAGAAGTTCGATCATCACTTTGAGTTTGGCCGCCCTCATCACAAAGAACACTGTCGGTAGAATTCCCAACACTCTCATTATCACTCTCCTCATTGTTCCAAGCGGGCACCGGCAAGAAGTTGACCCGGCATCAATAAATTACGGTGTACTGTCTTAATTTGACCAGTGCTAGGGTTTCTTATCTTATATGTGTTCAACGTGTTGCTTTTTCCCACAACAACATACACTACCCGCTCCTATCGATCTGCTAATTTCCTTTTTCCCCGTTCTCCCTTATTTGACAGACTCTGTCACCCAACTCAAGAGATTGGCCTTTTTCTTTCCTGTTGTAATACTCCGCTGTTTTGCATGCTCTTGCGCAATCGACATTGCCTCCCTCAAGTCTTTCTTAAGCGACTGAACATACCTGTGAACATCAACAGTATCATTATCCAAGATGAAACTCTCAAACAGGACATCCACAGGTAATCTTGGCGTTCGGCCAAACATCAGGAAAAATGGAGGAAACCCAGTGGTTTCATGTCTTGTGCAATTGTACTGTATGCTATGGTAAGAGTGTTCAACATTTGTGGCCACTTAACTTTGGATCTCGGAGGAAGTGAACGGATCATGTCTCCCAAAGTACGGTTAAATCTCTCTGTTTGACCATTCCCCATAGGATGATACGGTGTGGTGTGCGATTTTCCTACACCAGACAATCTTAACAGCTCGGTCATTAGAGAACTCTCAAAACTTGCACCTCTGTCAGAATGTACACGACCCGGGAACCCATAAATGCAAAAGAATTTATTCCACAAAGTACGCGCAACCGCTTCTGCAGTTTGGTTTGGACACACAAAGGCACAAGCAAACTTGGTGAAGTGATCAGTGACCACCAACACGTCCACCGACTTGTTGATAGTATCCTCCGCTGACCAAAAGTCCAAACACACCATTTCTAATGGAGCACTCGTCTGAATCGATACCAAAGGAGCCCTGGCTTCAGGCTCAGGTCTTTTACTCAAAATGCACCTCTTACACTCATTAACATATTTCTTTATGTGACCCTTCATAGAATTCCAGAAAAAACGCTGCCTAGCCAACCAAAGAGTGCGATGCTGACCCTGATGACCAGCGTTATCATGTACACCCTTTAGAACAGTATGTTGAAGTATGGTTGGTACAACAAACTGATAAGTCTTTTTCTTAGACACAGGGTTCTTTGAGACCCTGTAAAGAACACCCAACCTCAAGACAAGTTTACCCCATTGGCGCAGAATTTTCAGAGTTCTTTTAGACTCAAAAACTTTTTCTCTGCGAGAAGGTCGTCGTCCTCTCTCTACAAAGAATTTTACTCTGTCAATTGCTAGGTCTTGACTCTGCTTTTCCCGCAATTCATCATGAGTAAAACTATGAAATTGATCCAGTTCAACGTCGACCAAACTCTCCAAATGCTTGACATATGCCATACTTCTTATAACTGCACCATGTTCCCAATCCTGGTGCGCTGACAAATCCTGATGAGAGACTGTCTCAGTTACGTTAGTGGACCCTACATACACCTCTTCAACACTATTTGTCTGCTCTGAGAGCCTAGCCAGTGATGTTCCATCCCAAGGTTTTTGTTCACATGAAAAATGAAACATGTCCTGCACCTGTCCGATAGCAACAGACTTAGCCTCATGCAGCAAAATGTCATAGGGTGTCCTAGTTAATCGGTGCAAAATTCTTGAAGTTGCAAACGGCTGCCTGCTCAATGCATCTGCTACAACATTTTTCGGTCCAGGGATGTACTGAATGTCAAAATCGTAAGGAGCCAACTTTGCTACCCACCGCTGTTCACATGCATCCAGCTTAGGTTTTGTGAGTATGTACTTTAGCGGGTTATTATCAGTCCACACCGTAAACCTGTGTCCTCGGAGCCAGTGACTGAATTTGTCACAAATGGCCCACTTCATTGCTAGAAATTCAAGTCTGTGCGCAGGGTATTTTGACTGGGCATGATTCAAGGATTTTGACGCAAATGCAATCGGTCTCGCAATGCTAACCCCCTCCTGAACCTGCGATAGCACGGCACCCAGGCCACTAGTGTATGCATCCACCGAGAGTAGAAATGGCTTCGAAAAATCTGGGTGAGCAAGCAGAACCTGACTCACCAAGGCGGTCTTCAATTCTACCAAAGCTGCCCTGCAGTCTTCAGTCCAATCTGTTGGTGAAAGAGTCCGGCTTTCTTTTGGGCGCTTCACTCCTCTCCCCTTTCTAGGTCTTTTCTGTCCTGTCAACAGCTGAAACAAGGGCTTAGCCACCAATGAACAATTCTCTATAAAATGCTGGTAGTAAACCACCATACCTAGAAATGACCTGATCCTACTCGCTGATGGGGTAACGCCATCTGTCTCCATCAAATCTTTTTCACATATACTCACAATAGCTTCAATTTTTGCTGGATCACTGGCAACACCTTCTTCAGATACAACATGACCCAAGAATTTTACAGATTTTCTCAAAAACGTGCACTTTGAAGGAGACAGTTTTAAATTATGATCTTTCAGCCGCTGAAACACCACTTCAAGCCTTTCCAAACTCTCCTCTTCGGTCTTCCCAAAAACCAACAAATCATCCAAATAGCACAAAAGGCTTAAGAAGTTCTTGTCACCAAACACAGTCAACATCATTCTCATAAAGGTGGCTGGACTGTTACACAGTCCTTGAGGTAATCTATTATATTCATGGAGCCCCACAGGCGAACAGAACGCAGTGAATTTCTTATCGTCTTCGTGTAGCGGAATATTATAGTACTCTGAAGTCAGATCCATCGTACTGAAGTATGTATTCCCACCCAACGCTGCCAACACATCTGCTTGATGAGGAAGTGGATGAGCATCCTTCATGGTCCGTGCATTCAGCCATCGGAAGTCCGTGCATACCCGTAAATCACCATTTTTTTTCCACACCAACACTAACGGCGATGCAAACTCACTGCTGGACTTCCTTATGATTTCCTTCTCTTCCATTTCATCTAAAGTCTCTTTCAACTTCACATAATGTGCGGGAGACAGGCGGCGATATGGAAGACGAAAGGGACGGTCATCTGTAACTCTGATACGATGACAAAAGCCCTTGGCCTCACCACAATCCAGACTGTGCCTAGAAAATATGCTTTCATAATTTTCAACCAGGTCAATGAGCTTGTTCTTCCAAAAGTAGGACACCTCACAATCCTTGACATTCAGATCACTTAACCCCAAATCATGCAATCTGGTATCACCTACTGAACTTGCTGCAGGTTTAGGGCCATGTGTCACCAGACTATTACCTAGGGTGCCAGATTGTACAGTGCATGAATTTTGACTACTTTCACAGTAGTGCTCTGCGTGAGGTCTTCCAGAGCCACACAAGGATACACATCAGCCACCTTAGCGTTCTTCCTCAGCACAATTTCTGTATTAGTTGGGTTGATTACTTTTACTGGAAGACAGCCATCTCCCCACAAGGGTGATACCACCCTTCCAACCAACATAGTCCTATGCACACAACGCGAAGTACTTGGTTCGATGACTACTGTACTCCCAACTGACAGTGTTGACACCTTAGGCAGACGACCCCAGACCAGGTGTTCACTCATAGGCTGGAGTGTCACAGATTTCCTCAGCCTCAATGTACCTACCCTATCAGGGATTGAATCACCCCTCCATCTCTCTATGCATGACAGCATGCCTAGAAATTGGCTATTTTCAGATGGCATAGCTGAGTCAGGACAATTCACCATCCTCCAAAAGTGACCTGACTGCTTCATCTGACTTATCAAAGGTTTCAAGACATTAGTTCCTAGTATGATTGAATCCTTCTGACCCCTCACGATCAGAACAGGAACACTGAAACTAACCCCAAAGACCTCAAGTTTCAGGTTACATATACCATCAGGATTAGTTTGTTTTCCCCCACAACCCACCAACACGATGTCTGAAGAACTCTGGATATTCAGGTCCAACACCCCCTCTTCTTTGAGTTGAGGAACTACATCAACACTTAGGGTAGTGGCCATAGAGCCACTGTCCATCATCCCCTGAAGTTCAACCTTGTTCTCCACCAAGACACTCACATAAAACAAACTAATACTTCGACCAACTTGCATGTTGTTTTGTAAAATCACTGTTTTCGTTTCGCCAACACTCTTACGGAGTAAAGAATAGACTGACTCAATATCAGTCTCACCAGAGGAATTACAACATAGCCCCACCTCGTCCCCTGTCCGAAGGGAGCTGTCTAGTTTCCCTGCTGTCCACCTCTATCCTGTCGACCGGAACTAGCCCTTGATGTAACTTGGTCACAGTTGTAGCTCCTGTGCCCTGCAGCTAAACATTTAAATCACAAGTTATACATCCTGCAGTGAGCACTTGTGCTGTGCTCACTACTTTGACAGACCTTGCATTGTCGATTCTTGTTTCCTGTCTGTTTAGGACAGGAACTCCGCACAGACTGAGTGTTGCACACTAAAGCTTTTTCTAGCAAAGCCAATACTTTATCCAGAGCCTTCTTATCAGTCACATCAGCACCTTGTTCAACCTTCGGGGGAGAGGAAGTCACATCAACTTCCCGCTCCGAAACAACCGCAGCAAATTGTTTGACAGCTTGATTGGTGAATTTCTGTTCTCTCAGCCACTCATCAAGTTGTGCTTGTACCTCTGAGGCCATCCATGACTGTACAGGTTTACTCTTGAAAACAAAAGATAACTCTCTGTCCGGACAGTTACGAATGAACATAACTGCTAACTCTTTGCTCCTGTTATCCAAAGTTCTGCCTTCGCATTTTAAACTTTGTTCAGCTACATCTGCCGCCTTATTTAGTCTTATCCAATAATCCCACGCGCTCTCTCTGGGATAGGGTCTTACAGAATAGAAATCCGCCAAGGGGATACCTGAACTACTCTGCTCCCCAAAGTGCTGCTTCAAAACAGAGAATACAGAATCAGCGGTAGGAGTTGTTGAACCATTGCGGAGCCATACTCTCATTACATCTCTGGCCCGTCCCATTACTCTATTCATTATTTCATCAACCATTTCCGAATCAGTCACTTCGAGTTTGCTCAAGTAAACCTTCATCATGTCCTCCCATTCCATGATTGAGTATCTATCTGAACCATCTCCTCTAAAATGTGGTGGTGCAGCCACCTCAGTTTTTAGTATTAAGTTCATTTTTGACGCATCAATGACAGTGGAATTTAACTGTTCGGTCACATGACCACTGGCACCTTCTTGAAACTTTCTAGTTGCTGGGGAATTTGAATAATCATCAAATTTCATCCTCATCATGCTGTCTCTAATTGACTGTCCAATCTCACTACCAATTTGCCTTATGAGATTACCCATCTGACCGGACAGTTCTGGCTCCCCAGGAGCGTACCCACTGGCACTTTCCTTAATGAATGAAGTACCACACATTTCACGGTCAGCGGCAGAAGCAACCATTGATCTAACACGGCCAGTACTACAGTATTCAGGGTCCTCAAATAACATTGGTTTACCAGGTGTGTTGGTTAACATGCCCCTTCCTCTACCGACTGTAAGTGGTGTGTCCCATCCCATATCACCTTGTTTAGAAGCCATTGTCATTAAGTATTAGAAAGTACTCGTTAAACATAAAAATTTAACCAAAACAAACCCAGTCAATGACAATCAATCTGCAGGTTTTACCTTTTCACTATTTCAACTGTCAATTACCCACCTATTAACTACTTTAGTCGTTAACATCATAAATGAATCATTAGTTAATCACATAGAACTGCAATTCACTAATTACCAGTCTTCCAGTTCTTGATTTTGTTCTCAATTAAATCAATGATGTGGAATACCTTATCCGCACAGTTTATCAAGTTGATTTGTGTCACTCCACGAGGATCGAGCATGGGCTGCTCCAATGTTGAATTTTCTCTAGATTGTCCAACTGTAATCCGTTATGCGCGACTCAGCCCGTCCAACTTCACGACAAGAATGTATAACCGGGAACAGGTTTCCTTCGTACCTCCAGTCCTCGTCAGCACCGCACCAGCATCAAACTCCACACAAGCAATCCGGATGATCGATAGCCATCAATCACAGATCCGGGTCACGGCACCAGTTTTGTAGCGGATGTTCTTCTGCGTTGTGTCTCTCTCTTTTATTTATTTACTTTATTTAGTTTTCCCACAGGACCCAATAATGTTCTTCCCACACAGCTGGTTTTGATCAAAGGAGATTTATTATGATTTAATGTTACTTTTCTTTTCTTTATACCCGTCTTTCTCTTCTCTATACCTGAATAGTAAAACAAAAAAAAATAAACAGGCACTGGTATCAGGATCACTGACTCCGCATTGCTTCTTTCCACTACTACATCCCGGAAAAGAGCGTAATCTCCAGCTTTACACTTACATTTTATATGTAATAATGTTAAGGTCACAACCAATTATCAAAAGGTTATAAAATATAACATAGTAATGTTATCAAAAAAATACATACTTATACACTTAAACAGCATCTTCATATTCAAACAACTCTAGAACAGTACATTTTTTATCAGATAAACGTAACATACCTGAATAGTAAAACAAAAAAAATAAACAGGCACTGGTATCAGGATCACTGACTCCGCATTGCCTGTTAACCACACAATATATTAATTATGCCAGGTATGAATAAACAAAGCTTCACTCCTTTATACATTGTCTATGCAACTAAGCACCATATTCCCCGCTTAGCCACTAACATCGTTCCACACGCATGCACGCACGCCCACACACACACACACGGCATCGCTATTTCACACATTTCAGTATTCACCTATAAAACATTACTTAACCATTGTTTAACACAGTAATAACTTTAACTAGTGGCTAAGTATAACATGACATTCAATAATTCTTAAAATTTGAACACTTAGATATAAAGTAAACACTTAACCACATTCAACATCTAATAGAGCTCATGAAAACCTACTTTTTTCCACTACTACATCCCGGAAAGAGAGTAATCTCCAGCTTTACAGCGAATTTCATCTCTTACTCGTGCATGACGTCAGCTGACGTGCATGCTGGGACTGTTACCTTTACCTAAAATTCCTTTTCAAAATAACAGTCCCTATACCACTAATACACAGAGAAAATAAAGTAAAATTAAATAATTAAAATGCATAATCTGGTGGAACAATATATTCCATGCTACACAACTTTGGTTAAAGAGGGCTACCTGGTTAGCTTACATGCACCAGTCATATTTGCATACTACTTGCCAAAGGGGGAAAGGTGTAAAATATTGTTATAACTCGGGAGAAACGCGGGCGACTTTTGACCGCGGAGTAAATTACTATCTAGTGAAAAACGGGAGGGTTAGCAGGTGTGTATATTTGTGAGAGGGTCAGTGTTTTGTAACACCCCAGCATTTTATTGTCTTAAACA
Organism: Clarias gariepinus; assembly: GCF_024256425.1. Classification (NCBI taxonomy): domain Eukaryota; kingdom Metazoa; phylum Chordata; class Actinopteri; order Siluriformes; family Clariidae; genus Clarias; species Clarias gariepinus. The sequence goes on from NC_071126.1 coordinate 23,852,181, forward strand.
GTGAGATTAATAAAGTTCCAATGTTAACTAAATGCTAGCGTCATGCTAATACTACAGTTACAGTTTCGTCACCCTGCAAACATTCTACAGAGAAAGCTAAAAAGCTCAGACATCTTATCCGTTTCTTTCACACACAGGTGGGGTTCTTTGGCTAACTATAGCAGCTATTGTCAGCTAAATTATCACCTCAGACCAGCCTGAAAGTTTAAGTGTAACCTTAACACGGTAACAGTAATAAATCTCACATATATTAATAATTTTTTTGTCATATGTGACTTAGGTGAGTGAACATGTGTATACAGACCTTGTATTTAACGTCATCTTCCCTTAAATGAACCGTCATCAGCGGTGTGGGAGCTCAAGAGAGACACGAAGCTCTGACTGACAGCCGCTGAATCCACCGGTGAACGTTGGGGGAGGGGCCACCAAACTTCAACCCAGCAGCTGGGTTACACAAAAACTACCCAACTCTCTGTAAATAACCCAGAAAAATGACCCAACAGAGGAAACCCAGCGCTTGGGTAGAAAAAACAACCCAGCGTTTTTTAGAGTGTAATATGTATTTATTCTTTATTTTCTTCTTTCCTTCAATGCTGATACTTCTTCGACTGCGCTTTCTTCATTCAGTATTATTATTATTAGTAGTAGTAGCGCTCCGAATTTATTATTGTTATTATTCTTATTATTATTGTAACGCACCTGCGCGCGTGTGCAAAAAGACTACAAAGATGTATGATATTTTAGCCTAAAACATTATTGTTTTATTGTGTTTATGAGCTTTAAATATACACTAAACAATATAAGCTGATAAACACGTGCGCAGAAATGAGCAGATTTATCGATTAAACAACAGACATGAAATAAAAAAATAAGTGGCATTTTAATTCAAATCCAACAATTTAATGGTTAGTGACCGGTGCATGGGCATCAACTCGCACTTTCTGCGATATTCTATTGTCATTCATACTGCGGTAGTTTTAGAGCCCTAAAAAAGCATTCGCTAGTTAGTAAGTAAGTAAGCAAATAAAAGATAAATGAATAAATAGCTTCAAATTGTACTTCAGCATAGTAAAAGTACCATATATATAACATATATATATATATATATATAACACATATTTGGCTTTTTCAGAATCAGTACTCAAATGAGTCTTCTCGATCACACACACTGTTTACTGTATAAATTTTTTTTTTATGTACAGGTACAATCAGAAAAATGGAACCAAAAACAGCATATAACTTTAAACTTACATTGATTATCAATATAAAAAACACCTATGAGACTGGACAATGGAATAAACTGTGTGGGGGCCAATAATGTCAAACATTTATCTGTTCATTCTTTGACAAAACTGCTGCTTTTGGTTGGAAAATGGCAGACATAAAAAAAATCTCCTTCTAAACATCAGTAAGACAAAGGAGTTGATAGTGGACTTCGGCACTAAGCAGGAGAGGAACTACCAGTCCCCCATCATCAACGAGAGCCCAGTGAAGAGAGTGGACAGCTTCAAATACCTTGGTGTTCACATCATACAGGACCTGTCATGGTCCTGTCACATCAACATCGTGGTGAAAAAGGCCCGACAGCGTCTCTACCACCTTAGACGCTTGAGAGACTTCCGACTGCCCTCCAAGGTGCTCAAGAACTTTTACTCCTGCACCATAGAGAGCATTCTGACGGGAAACATCACAACCTGAACCTACAGAGGGTTGTGCGATCAGCTGAGCGCATCATCTACACCGAGCTCCCTGACCTGCACTCGATCTACAGCAAACGGTGCTGGACCAAGGCCAGGAAGATCGTGGAGGACCTGAGCCATCCCAACAATAGACTGTTCACTCTGTTGAGGTCAGGAAAGTGATTCCGCCTCCTGAAGGCCAACACAGAGAGACTGAGGAGGAGCTTCTTCCCGCAGGCGATAAGGTCTCTCAACCACAATCACACCACCACACAGTACTGACCCACACATATGGTTTTTACACACACACTGGACATTCTGGACATTCGTTTACACTAGTGGCCACTGCACAACTACACTTCGTGGTCATCAAATCACATCAAATCACTCCATCACAAGTCACTTTAAATAAATCACTTTAAGCATATTTGCACTGCATAAGTCACTTTTAATCTGTGGATTGCACAACCATGGTCATTACCATTCTTTTATTACCATTTATTTCGCTGCTCTTATTGTTTTACATTTCTTTATATATTCTCCATATATTTTCGATATTGTGTACCTTTGTGTACAGTTATTTATTTGTAACCTTAATTTGTATATTTTATTTTATTCTTCCCTAGTTAAATTTACCCTTTATTTTAATTTTCATATTTATTTCCTATTCCTAGTCTTTTATTTTTAGGTCACGAGCAGTTGTCTAAGCATTTCACTGCATATCGCACTGTGTATGACTGTGTATGTGACAAATAAAATTTTTATTTAAATTTGAAATGTGAAAAATAGTTTCTAATGCAGTGACTTCAGTCAATGTTGGGAACCCAGTGTTAGGCCTTGTTCACACGGGCTAAAATCGAGAGTTTTTCTTGCGTTCGTAGCGTCCGGTGAGCGCGTATCAAGCGACGAGTGTTTTCTACACATAGGAGTCAATGAGAGTGTTCACATGGGCTTTGGTGACGTGCATTTGGTGACGGCTGCACGTTTATATGGCATTAAAAAAACATTGTGTGCAGCTTTTTATTGCCGTTTAAAACCCAATGAACGCAAGGAAACCGCTTCTAGTGCGTTTTCTTCACGTTCATTTTACGCTTCGGAGGACCGGATATATCCCCTGATCCTACATGCTATACATAGGGAAATGCGGAAAAGGGCAAAAAATAAAAAATAAATTGTTGAAAAACTTACGCGGAAATTTTCGCATGTCTTCGTATACCACAAAAACTTCCTTTAATCCGACGTTGTGCAGTCAGAGAGTGAACCCGGTAGCGGCAGGCTTTCATATCCAGATCCCGACACACTGACCCCACAGGTTAACACACAAACTACAATTTGGGCTGCAGGCTGACGTTAGACAGAGACAAACGAACGCCGGAGTAGAAGTCAATCAAGCGCAACTACAAAACGCAACATAAACGTCTAGGACGTTCAGAGCGCGTTCGTTTATCCAAAAATTTACGCCCGTGTGAACAAGGCCTTAATGTGCCCGTGCTTTCAGAAAAATGAACTGGAGAACTGAACAGTGAACTGGAAAGGGTCACATAGTCACATAGAACATCTTTTTATTTCATGTTACTGAAAAACCTTCTGTCTACAGTTAAATATAAATATTAAAACTTTGATCATCATGTTATCTAGTTTAATTTAGTGTTTTATTTACATAAATAAGACAGTAGGTTTTCTATTCAACCCCTGAAAGTTTCATAGCTACTGGGCTATTTATTCAAATTCATTAATATAGACAAACATTGTTTTAATGTATGATAATAATGAATTTTGTGCAAAAAGGCAATTATGTGCAGTATGGAGTGCATAAAGTGGCTTAGTGACTATAAAGTGACAGTGTGAAAGTGACAGTGTAGTGTCAGTGGAGACCTATTGGTCAGTGTTCAGTAGTCTGATGGCCTGATGATGAAGCTGTCCCTCAGCCTGCTGGTTCGGGACTGGATGCTTCCATACCTCCTGCCTGACTGGAGCAGTTTAAATAGGTGGTTACTGGGGTGACTGGAGTCTTTGATGATCCTCCTCGCTTTACTCAGGCACCGCTTCCTGTAGATGTCCTGGAGGGAGGGAAGCTCACCTCCAATTATCCTTTCGGAACAGCGCACCACTCTCTGCAGAGCTTTGCGGTTGTAGGCGGTGCTGTTGCCGTACCAGGTCGTTATGGATCCAGTGAGGATGCTCTCGATGGCACAGCGGTAGAAGGATCTAAACATGCGGGGGCTCATGCCAAATCTCTTTGGTCTCCTGAGAAAGAAGAGTCGCTGCTGCGCCTTCTGAACTGACCATGTGAGATCCTCTGCTTTTTGGACACCCAGGAAGCGGAAGCTGCTCACTCTCTCCACAGCAGCGCCGTTGATGATAATGGGGGAATGTGCACCCCTACACCTCCAGAAGTCCACTATCAACTCTTTGGTCTTTCCGACATTGAGGGAGAGATGATTCTCCTGGCACTATCGTTCAGGGCACTGACCTCCTCCCTGTATGCCGTCTCATCACCGTTGGTGATGAGACCCACCACTGTTGTGTCGTCCGCAAACTTCACAACGATGTTGGAGCTGCTAGTGGCCGTGCGGTCGTATGTGTAAAGTGAGTACAGTAGAGGGCTCAGTACACACCCTTGTGGAGCACCCGTGTTTATTGTGACGGGGGATGAGGTGATACTGCCCAGTCTGACCATCTGGCGTCTGTCGGACAGGAAGTTGAGAATCCAGCTGCAGAGAGAGCTGCTCAATCCTAGATCTTGTAGTTTCCTGTCCAGCTTTGAGGGAACGATGGTGTTGAATGCAGAGCTATAATCTACTAGCAGCATTCTCACATACGTATCTTTCTTCTCCAGGTGGGTGAGGGCAGTATGTAGAGTCAGGGCTATGGCGTCATCAGTGGACCTGTTGTGGCGGTATGCAAATTGTAGAGGGTCCAGTGAGTCCGGCAGCGCAGAGCAGATGAAGTTCCTGACCAGCCTCTCAAAGCATTTGCTCACGATGGGGGTCAGGGCTACTGGTCGCCAGTCGTTCAGGGATGTGATGGTGGAGGATTTGGGTACAGGGACGATGGTGGCCATCTTGAAGCAGGCTGGGACTACAGACAGAGAGAGGGAGAGGTTGAAGATGTTCATGGACACTTCAGCCAGCTGAGCCGCGCATGATTTAAGGACACGACCGGGATTCCGTCAGGACCAGCGGCTTTGCGTGCGTTTACCTGTCTGAAGCACTTCCTTATATCCTCTTCAGACACTGTGTGCGCACTGACGTCATCCATGATGCGTTCGCTGCGCAGTCTCGTGTGGTTTCCTGTGTCGAATCTAGCGTAAAAAATACGTTTAGATCCTCACACAGAGAGGCCGTGGTCTGCGGTGTGCTGGTTTTCTCTCTGAAGTCCATAATTGTATTCAGTCCCTGCCACATTCTTCTAGGATCATCAAATTGTTGTTCCACTTTGTCCCTATACTCACGTTTCGCAGACTTAATAGTCTTCCGAGGTTGGTAGGTGGCGTGTTTATATTCCAATGTGTTAGCAGAGGCAAAGGCAGAGTGAAATACAAGTGAAACATTAAACGAATTTATCATCACAGTACTAAAATTACAGTACAAATTTAGAACTTCAATATAGGGGTTTCTTAGTTCCATCAAATTTAAGCAAATGTTATGTTTAAGTAAATGTTAACACAGTGAGCCTTTATATTTTATCATGTGTAACACTCGCGTAGCCAGAAAACTCTGGCTGTGTGTATCAGAAAACGTGGGTGAGTCACAGGTGTTGTCAGATTAATGGGCAAAAACTATATAATAAACCTATATAAGCTACATAGCCTTTATAAGACTTTACTTTTATTTAAGTGCACGCACAATGATGACAAAACGTTAGGATGTTGTAAAATAATGAAAGCAAACAGGGATACAGCGCTATTCTCTATAAGCTTCTGTGAACTTGAGCGCGTCAGAAAATAAACCGAAACTCCGTGTATACTCGCCTCACAGACGTAAAAAATATATACTTACAGAAAGCAAAATGTCTGCTTTTATATAAACTAATGGAAAAAATCAGCTTATGTAATTCGTATGAAACGTGGATTACTACAGCGCATCCACCCACAGCCGAAATGAAAAGACATCAACTTATTAATGAATTAATAAAATGGCCAGTCAGTTTCCTTGCTGTTTTCCCCGACGCATTCATAATTATTAGTCTAGTTCTGCCGGTGCGGTGTTTCTTATCCCCACCCCGTTAAAATGGCATATTCAGAGGCTCGTCCGCGTGAGGTTGTGCGCGTGGTCTACTACACAGCTAAAACATATTTGTATATTATGACTGAGATAAGGCGGCTCACATCGGCGTGCGTTTCGCACAGCGCCGCAAAGACAGTGCTTATTTAACATGTATAAATGTTTGTTTGTTATATTTCTGGAAGAGAGAAATCTCTTATAAATGTCTCATAATCTCCCCTCCCGATATGAGCCGACACAAGCTCATATCGTTTCATAAAGAGGCGACATATACTTGATTAAACACTGCATTTTTAAGTGAAAGCGCGCGCGATGTGATCAGCTTTAATTATTGATAATTAAATAATGATCAAATGGTGGACATAAACAGCAAAAAGGACAATATTATTTTACTTTTGATTATTATCATGTTATTGAATGATCATTTGAAACTGAAGCGCTCCGTGTAGATTCATGCCACGAGTCATATTATCATACAAAGATTATTACGTTGTGCTCGGACCACTAAGCGTCTGTGGATTCCAAAATGTGTCAGGCGCGGGACTGAAGAAGGGTGAACCCAATAGCAGACTAATAGTGTTTCTTTCTTTATTGAGAAGCACAAGGGAGTTTCAACATGTAGAAGAGATAGGAGAAGGGGAGAATAAGGTGCTTGTGAGAGAACGGGATGAATGGGGAATCTCCTGTGACGCAAAAGGAGGCGGGACGATGACGTAGGGGGGTCCGGAAGTCGAAGGTGAAGCGGGAGTCTCCTGTGATGCGTGGGTGGAGGATGAGAATTTGCGTGTGTAAATGCAGTGTTTGGTGTTTTGGGAGTTTGTGTCTGGCAGAAAGTGAATCCCCGCTCGTGTTGATAAAACTCCTTCGTCCGATCTCCGCGAACGCGGAAGTGCACGCAAGCACACACACAGCTTGAGAGGAATAGTGCAAGTCGATGTCGGAGAGGCAGGCGAAAATTGGTGATCAGTAATCCAGCCGCGAGAGAAGTTACAAGATCCAAAACGTGATCCAAACTCGGAGTAGATAAACAGACACGGTCATACACATAGACGATTCCAAAGCGAGCAAATCCGGAGGGCGAAGCACAAAAGCGAAATCCAAAACAGGCAAGGTCGAAAACACAAATCCAGGACGCTAGGAAATTTCACGAAGAAACAAGACGAGAGGCACGTAGTAAGATACATCGGCAAGGTGAGGAGCTCTCTGCATTACTTTTAAAGTCCCTGGCTGATTGCCAAATTGGTAACAGGTGCGCTCTCGCCATTGGCGCAGAGTGTATTGGCAGGAGTTATGACTTTGATGTGCTGGGTTGATCAGACTGGCTCGTGACAGTACCCCCCCTCCTACGGACGCCACCTGGCGTCAATGATGGGGCTTCCGGATGTTGCCGATGAAATTCTGTGATGAGTGAACGGTCCAAGATAAACCTGGATGGTATCCAGCTCCTTTCCTCGGGGCCATAACCCTCCCAATCCACTAGGTATTGTAACCCCTTACCTCTGCGTCGTGCTCTCAAAAGCCTGCGAACCGTGAATGTCTCGCCACCATCGATAAGTCGAGGGGGAGGAGGAGGGCGGGTGGGTGGATTAAGTGGGCTTGATCGTATGGGCTTGATCTGGGAGACATGGAAAGAGGGGTTGATGCGGCGCATGGTGGACGGTAGAAGCAATCTGACTGTGCATGGGTTGATGACTTTGGAGACAATAAATGGGCCAATGAATCTGGGAGAGATCTTACGTGAGATAGTGTTAATGGGGATGTTCCGGGTGGCAAGCATTACTCTCTGACCAACACGATACCTTGGGGCGGTGGAGCGACGGCGATCCGCCTGATGTTTGAAAAGAGCTATTGAATGCCGAATGCTAGTCCTTGCCCGTAGCCAGGTCCTCCTGCAACGGCGTATGAAGGCTTGGGCTGAGGGGACTGCTACCTCCTCCTCTTGTGACGGGAACAAGGGGGGCTGGTAGCCCAGACTGCACTGAAATGGTGAAAGGCCCGTAGAAGCTGTGGGTAGCGAGTTATGAGCGTATTCAATCCATGGTAACATTCGGCTCCAGGAGTGTGGGTCCTTGGTTGTCATGCATCGAATAGCTGTTTCTAAGTCCTGATTGGCTCTCTCAGTCTGGCCGTTGGTCTGAGGGTGATACCCGGAGGAGAGGTTGGGGGACGCCCCGACGAGCCTGCAGAAAGCCCTCCAGAACTGGGCAGAGAACTGGGGTCCGCGGTCAGAGACAATATCAGAGGGGATGCCATGGAGACGAAACACATGCAGGATGAGAAGTTCCGCAGTTTCCTTGGCTGAGGGAAGTTTGGTCAAGGGGACAAAGTGTGCAGCTTTGGAGAAGCGATCCACAATGGTTAAAATGCAGGTGTGGCCTTCTGAATTTGGGAGTCCTGTGACGAAGTCTAGAGCGATATGTGACCAGGGTCTGTGGGGCACTGGAAGTGGTCTGAGAAGACCTGCGGGTGGCTTATTGCTGGACTTGTTCCGAGTGCAGACGTCGCATGCGTTGACAAACTGTCGAGTGTCCTCTCTGACCGAGGGCCACCAGAAGCGTTGCTGGACAAGGGCGAGGGTGCGAGACCCACCAGGATGACAGGCCAAAAGTGAACTATGGCCCCATTGCAGGACTTCGGGGCGAACGGCCTGAGGTACGAACAGTTTGCCCGGTGGAGCCCCTGGAGGGCTGGGTTCCTGGTCCAACGCTTGCTTAACCACGGCTTCAATGTCAAGAGAGGTAGCCCCAATGAGACAGTGTGATGGCAGGATGGTAGATTTTGGAACATCATCTGCAACCGAGTCGAACTGACGAGAAAGGGCATCGGGTTTAACGTTTTTAATACCTGGTCGGAAGGATAGGGAGAAATTAAAACGAGAAAAAAATAAAGACCATCTGGCCTGTCGAGCATTCAGTCGCTTGGCTGACCTGAGATACTCAAGGTTCTTGTGGTCCGTCCAAATGAGAAATGGGACTTCTGTCCCCTCGAGCCAGTGTCTCCATTCCTCAAGCGCCAGTTTTATGGCCAGTAGCTCCCGGTCACCGATACCATAGTTCCTCTCTGGGGCGGAAAGCCGATGAGAGAAAAAGCTGCAGGGGTGCAATTTACCGTCTGTTGAGGTTCTTTGAGAGAGCACTGCCCCAACACCAGAGTCTGAGGCGTCTACCTCCACCACGAACTGGAGGGCGGGATTTGGTTGTGTGAGGATGGGTGCTGAGGTGAATAGTCTCTTTAGTTTGGAAAAGGAGTACTCTGTCTGATCTGACCACTGAAAAGGAATCTTGGTGGAGGTAAGGGTAAGGAGTGGGGCTGCTACTGAGCTGTAGTTGCGGATGAACCGACGATAAAAGTTGGCGAACCCGAGGAAGCGCTGGAGGTCCCTTCGGGTGGATGGTCTTGGCCAGTCGGTCACCGCCTTTACCTTGGCTGGGTCCATCTGAATCTGAGACGGAGCTATAATAAAGCCTAAGAAGGAGATGGTGCGGCGATGAAATTCACACTTCTCCGCCTTTACAAATAATTGATTCTCCAGGAGTCTCTGGAGGACTTGGCGAACGTGCACTCTGTGTTCTTCCAAGGAACGTGAGAAAATCAGGATATCATCTAAATAAACAAACACGAAGATATTTAGGAAATCCCTGAGAACATCGTTTACCAAGGATTGGAAAACCGCTGGGGCGTTAGCTAGACCGAAGGGCACTACCAGGTATTCGTAGTGTCCCGACGGGGTGTTAAATGCCGTCTTCCATTCATCACCCTCTTTAATCCTGACCAGATGGTAAGCGTTTCGCAGGTCGAGCTTTGTGAACACGTTGGCTCCCTGCAGGAGGTCGAAGGCCGTAGACATCAACGGGAGAGGGTAGCGGTTCTTTATAGTGACCTCGTTTAGACCTCGATAGTCGATGCACGGCCGTAGCGTCTTGTCTTTCTTGGCCACAAAGAAGAATCCGGCCCCAGCAGGAGACGAGGAAGGACGAATGATCCCGGCGGCCAGAGATTCAGAGATGTACTTGTCCATGGCCTCCCTCTCCTGAGATGACAGAGAATATAGTCTTCCCCTAGGGGGGGTTGTACCTGGTAGGAGGTCAATGGCACAGTCATAAGGTCTGTGAGGTGGTAGGGAGAGAGCCCGCGATTTGCTGAAGACCTGCTTGAGGTCGGCATAGTCAGGAGGGACAACTGAGAGGTCAGGGAACTCCTCCTCGCTAGAGGATGTGGCTGAGGGACAGTGAGCTGACTTGAGACAGGACAAAAGACACGAAGGACTCCATTCTTGAATTGTGTTTTTGACCCAGTCGATACGGGGATTATGACGGGTCAACCAAGGGCGTCCGAGAACCAAGGGCGAGTGGGCGTTATCCATTACGAGGAAGGAGGTCTCTTCAGAGTGATTGCCAGAAATTCGCAAGGTTATCGGGGCTGTGCGTTGGGTAATGACAGGCAACGGGGTCCCATCCAGGGCTCGAACAGCTAATGGTTGGTTCAGGGCTAGTGTAGGAAGATTAAGGGTCTTAACCTTCGATGCAGAGATCAAATTCTGGTCAGAACCGGAATCAATTAACACAGGGATTATGTGAGGCTTATCTTGAGCTACGATAATAGCTGACAGGAGTGGCCGCGAGCTAGGGGAACGGATGAAAACTGGCCCCTCCAGAGTCCCTAGGTTCACCGGAGGGGCTGGACTTTTAGTGGACAGTGGAGCCGATAATGACCAGACTGGCCGCAATAAAGACAAGAACCTGATTGGAGCCTCCGCTGACGCTCCTCTGGGGAAATCCGGGTTCGACCCAGTTGCATGGGTTCTGAGCCTGAACTAGGACTTAGCAATGAGACAGGGCTCGGAGACAACTGTGAGGAGGCGGAAGGGCTAGGTCCAGGATGGAAGAGTGGAGCCCGAGTGCGACGCCTATGTGTCAAACGAGCGTCCGTGCGCCCAGCTAATTCCATCAGGCCGTTAAGATCAGTGGGAAGATCCTGGCTGATCAAGTGATCCTTAACGTTCTCAGAGAGGCCGTGGAGGAAGGCGTCATAAAGCGCCTGAGTATCCCAGTTTGCCGATGCCGCCAGCGTACGGAACTCAATAGCGTAGTCGTAGGCAGACCGTGAGCCCTGGCGAAGCTCCAATAACTGTCTGGCAGCCTCCCTGCCGGTGTGAGAGCGGTCAAACACCCTTTTCATCTCCTCAGTAAATGATTTGAAGCTGGAGCAGCATGGGTCATTGGCGTCCCAGACCGCAGTTCCCCATTCGCGGGCTCGGTCCGTGAGGAGTGTGATCACATATGCCACTCTTGAACGCTCAGTGGGGAAAGAGGAGGCTTGGAGCTCTAACAACAGAGAGCATTGTGACAAGAAGGAACGACAGGTTCCAGGCTCGCCACTATATGGCTGTGGGTTAGGGAGTCGAGGTTCATGACGCTGGGTCTGTGCTGGCGCCGAGGGGGGGCTGACCTGAAGTTTTTGTAGCTGCGTGGAGATGGAGGAGAGTGTATCAGTAACCTGCTGGATGGTTTGCTGATGGGAGCCCAACAGCGCCCCCTGCTGTGAAAGAGCCTGCCTTAACTGCTCTAAGTCTGCTGGGTTCGTCATGGCCGATGTATACTGTCAGGCGCGGGACTGAAGAAGGGTGAACCCAATAGCAGACTAATAGTGTTTCTTTCTTTATTGAGAAGCACAAGGGAGTTTCAACATGTAGAAGAGATAGGAGAAGGGGAGAATAAGGTGCTTGTGAGAGAACGGGATGAATGGGGAATCTCCTGTGACGCAAAAGGAGGCGGGACGATGACGTAGGGGGGTCCGGAAGTCGAAGGTGAAGCGGGAGTCTCCTGTGATGCGTGGGTGGAGGATGAGAATTTGCGTGTGTAAATGCAGTGTTTGGTGTTTTGGGAGTTTGTGTCTGGCAGAAAGTGAATCCCCGCTCGTGTTGATAAAACTCCTTCGTCCGATCTCCGCGAACGCGGAAGTGCACGCAAGCACACACACAGCTTGAGAGGAATAGTGCAAGTCGATGTCGGAGAGGCAGGCGAAAATTGGTGATCAGTAATCCAGCCGCGAGAGAAGTTACAAGATCCAAAACGTGATCCAAACTCGGAGTAGATAAACAGACACGGTCATACACATAGACGATTCCAAAGCGAGCAAATCCGGAGGGCGAAGCACAAAAGCGAAATCCAAAACAGGCAAGGTCGAAAACACAAATCCAGGACGCTAGGAAATTTCACGAAGAAACAAGACGAGAGGCACGTAGTAAGATACATCGGCAAGGTGAGGAGCTCTCTGCATTACTTTTAAAGTCCCTGGCTGATTGCCAAATTGGTAACAGGTGCGCTCTCGCCATTGGCGCAGAGTGTATTGGCAGGAGTTATGACTTTGATGTGCTGGGTTGATCAGACTGGCTCGTGACAAAATGGACAATTTTACCGTTTTTTAATCACTGGAATGGAAGAGATAAAAAGTTTCCTTATCATAACACGCGTTGTATTGGTTTTAATTGCTCGATACACAACCCATCATTTTTAATGCTTTTCTTTACAAAGGGAAAATACAAACGGAATATATTTATTTGGTTTATTTCTTTATTTTTTTATAAAATCTAAAATTAAAACATTGTAATTAAAAACAGTAATTAAAAACAGTGTAGAGTGATTAATAACATGCATGATAAGAAAAATCTCATTCCAGGGATTAAAAACGGTAACAATGTCAATTTTAGAATGTAGAATCCAGAAGATTTAAAATTTACACAAATTTAATAAGAGGCCTAAAGCAAGATCTAAGATCCTCCACTTTGCTGAAACCATGCACAGTGAGGAGGGGTGCATTTTAGTTTCTCAGAGTGTAAAGGTGAGAACAGCAATTCACACCTGGGGAGGGTGTATTATTTGCATTTAAATGTGTCTAACTCATTCTTTGTACAAATAAAATCGTTAGCTAGTAACCCTAATTAGCTAGTCTAAATAATATATATATATTTTTTTACAAGCTCTTGAGCTGTTGTTAGTGCTTGTTTGGCCAGTCAGTTTCCTTGCTGTTTTCCCCGACGCATTTATAATTATTAGTTCTGCCGGTGCAGTGTTTCTTATCCCCACCCCCGTTAAAACAGCGTATTTAGAGGCTCGCCCGCGAGAGGTTGTGCGCGCGCGGTCCACTACACAGCAAAAACATATTTGTATATTATGTGTTTGTTATATTTCTGGGAAAGAGAAATCTCTTATAAATCTATCATATCGGCGCGCGCCGCGGGTTCACGCGAACATTTTACATTCACTAAAAGATTTATTCACAACTACATTTCGGCCATTCACACACATGCATTGTGCTATGTTGTTTGTACACACTTTTACTTTTTTCCCTGCTAATCTCCCCTGCTCCCCGACCAGCTTCGTTTCATTTTTACCATTTTTTTATTACTGGAATGGAAGAGATAGAGAGTTTCCTTATCATAACATGCATTGTATTGTTTTTTAATCGCTCGATACACAACCATCTGAAATAAAGCGGCTCACATCGGCATGCGTTTCGCACAGCGCTACAAAGACAGTGCTTATTTAACAGGTATAAATGTGTGTTTGTTATATTTCAATAAAAGGCTTATTCACAACCACATTTCAGCCATTCACACACATGCATTGTGCTGTGTTGTTGTTACACACTTTCACTTTTCATCTCCACTCTGATCAAAATCCCCCGATATGAGCCGACACAAATAGCTTCGTAAAATCAGATTATTTATCTATCCTAAAGAAAGGCAACATATACTTGCTGATTAAACACTGCATTTTTTTAAAGTGAAAGCACGCGATGTGAGCAGCTTTAATTATTAATAATTAAATAATTTTTCAATGCTTGACATAAACAGCTAAAATCAAGATGAATGTTATTCTTTAGGTTGTTATTATCATGTTCTTTTGCTGTTTGGGTTCAGCGTTAATTGATAATTTAAAACTGAAGCGCCTCCTGTAGATTCATGCCACGAGTAATTTTATCATACAAAGATCATTACGTTGTGCTCGGACCACTGACTCCAAAATTGACATTTTTACCATTAAAATTAAAATCTACAAGCCCTTGAGCTGTTGTTTGTGCTATTTTTATTAATAATAACAATAACAGTAGACAGAGAGAAACAGAGAGTCTGTCTAAACAAAATTAATTGCAGCCGTTTGCAAAATGTCCCCTTGCGCCACCTGGCGGTCATTTCACAAATTATTTTGAATTGCGACTGATTTACGGACTATAAACCCCCAACAAAGACAGTACAACATAAGTGCAAGAGTTCAGTCCTTATTTTTTTATCAACCGGACTGTAACAGTAAGAGCTTGCCCATTGATTTCATTTGCTGATGTAAATGATGACGGACCAAGGATCAAATTTGTGCACTCATGTGAAGGAAAGTGAAATATCAAGGATAGTACAAAATAAAAAACACAGTTGATAAGATAGAAGGTTAAGCTGAAGTTGTAAATACAGAGGAAGTACGTCGCCCTGTCCGTGAACGAATTCCAACTGAAAAAATGCTTGCATATCAAATAGAGGAGACAGAAACCGCAGAGAGAAAGCTTATGCATGCATATGAAAAAATGGAAAGCTGAGGCTCATAAGGCAAGAGGGCAGCTGAAAACAGACATTCCTGAGAGTCAACTGGCGTCAATTATAGACACATTGGAAAATGAAAGAGACCGTGTGATGAATGCATATATAAAGGTTAGAAGTTATGTTACTCCACCTACTGATACAAGAAGGAGAATTGATGCTTGTGATGCCGTCACAAAGGATATTGTAAAGATTGCTTATGAGAGGATCTCAGGTGTGGATGGAGACTTTGACCACGAAGGTGTGAGAAGGCGTCTTCGTGAACTGCTCGATCGAGATTATGCTCGTTCTGTTTATGGATCTAAAGTTTTACACATTAGCTCCAAGTCAAGCACACCTACAAGTCAACTTTCACTGAACTCCATCCAGATGGCTAAACAAATAGAAGCCGCAGCCGAGCTTGCAGCAAAGGAAGCAGAATATGCAGCAATAATGGAAGAAAAGGAACAACGAGAATAAATTTAACTTCTAGAAGAGAAGCAAAGGAAGGAACTCTATGCTCAAAGGAGTGAGTTTGAGAAATTACAAGCAATAAAGGAGGTAAGAGCAGCAAGAGCAAGACTAGAAGTGTATGACAATGAAGAAACTACTCACTCTGCTAGTCAGAACGGTGAGCCGCAACAACCTGTAAGAGTTCCCACACACAACTTTTGTATTCATCCTCAGTTAGGCCAACACTCAACAAAAGGTTAGCAGTGCCAACTCTCAATGCTGATGTGTCTTACCTCGCGCAGGCTGTTCAAGACAGTATTACGTTAAACAGACTTTCTATGCCAGAGCCTACCATTTTCAAAGGTGAGCTCATTCACTTCATAGAGTGGAAGGCTTCATTCCAGTCACTCATCGACAAACGACAGATCTCCTCAGCAGATAAGTTATACTACTTAAAGAAGTATGTCGCTGAGTCTGCTCTAAAAACCCTTGAAGGCATGTTCTACTGGAATGATGAGAAAGCTTACAAGGATGCGTGGAAAAGACTTCAAGATCGCTATGGACAGCCCTTCATTAGGCTGAGGTAGCCTGCAACCCAATCACTTCTTTTTATGCCCTTCACATTTCTGATGCTAATAAGGAGAAACATAATTTCAAGATTAGTAAGAACAAAGCCAATGTCTTCCATACGAAGGTAGTCACACAGCATGAGAATTTAAAACTCACTGGTAAATTTACTAATTCAAATTCAAAATTCAAATTCAAATTTTATTTGTCACATACACAAACACACAGTACGAAATGTAGTGAAATGCTTATACGACTGCCATTGACCCTAAAAGAGAATTAAAGTTTACACATAAAAAAATAAATATGAATAAAAGAAATACGATAGAAATTAAATAGAAAAATTAAATTAAACTAGGAAAAATAGAACTTAAAATAAAAATAGAAATGTGCTAGGAAAAATAGAACTAAAAATAAAAATAGAAATATGATGTACATAAAAATAGAAATATACTGTACAAATTGAAATATACTGTACTGGGTGTGCAAATATGCATAGAACAAGTGTCTTTGTGCAGAGGTTATTAAAGTGTCTTTGTGCACTGGTCCAGGATGTAAACGTAAACATGTAGTGTAGTTGTGAAGGTAGGAGTGCAAAGTTATTAAAGTGTCTTTGTGCAATGGTCCAGGATGTAAACGTACAACATGTAGTGTAGATATGAAGGAAGGTGAGCGTGTAATTGTCCATAGTGTTCATGGATGCAAAAAGATTGATAGATTTGTTAAATTATGAAAAGATTTTGTTAGTTCTGCATAGTGGTGTGGTTGTGGTTGAGAGACCTTATCGCCTGCGGTAAAAAGCTCCTCCTCAGTCTCTCTGTGTTGGCCTTCAGGGAGCAAAATCGCTTCCCAGACCGCAACAGAGTAAACAGTCCGTTATTGGGGTGGCTGAGGTGCTTCACAATCTTCCTGGCCTTGGTCAAGCACCGCTTGCTGTAGATCGAGTGCAGGTCAGGGAGCTCGATGCGGATGATGCGCTCAGCTGAACGCACCACCCTCTGTAGAGCTCGTCTGTCCTGCATGGTGCTGTTCCCGAACCAGGTCGTGATATTTCCCGTCAGGATGCTCTCTATGGTACAGTAGTAGAAATTCCTGAGCACCTTGGAGGGCAGTCTAAAGTCTCCCAAGCGTCTGAGGTGGTAGAGATGCTGCAGCGCCTTTTTTACCACGGTGTTGATGTGACAGGACCATGCCAGGTCCTGCGTGATGTGAACACCGAGGTATCTGAAGCTGTCCACTCTCTCCACTGGGCTCCTGTTGATGAGGGGGTCTGAGACATGTCCGCCCATCCTTACTGCCTGTGGTCTGCCAGTCAGAAAATTGGAGATCCACTAACACATTGATGAGCTGAGTCCCAGGTGCTCCAGCTTGGTGGTAAGTGTGGAGGGAATTATGGTATTAAATGCCGAACTGTAGTCGATGAAGAGCATTTTCACATAATTCCCCCTCCGAGTGTCCAGGTGAGTGAGAGATGTATGGAGGAGATGAGAGATTGCATCGTCCGTGGAACGGTTTGGACGATAAGCGAACTGTAGTGGGTCCAGTGTGTCTGGTAGTGAAGAGATGATGAAGTCTCTGACCAGGCGTTCAAAGCACTTCATCACTACTGAGGTGAGGGCCACAGGGCGATAGTCATTGAGGGAAGCAGGATGTGTTTTCTTTGGGACAGGAACAATGATGGACTCTTTAAAGCATGTGGTGATCACCGACTGAGATAAAGAGATGTTGAATATCTCAGTGAACACAGGTGCTAGCTGGTTTGCGCAGGCTCTGAGAATATGACCTGAGATGCCGTCTGGTCCTGCTGCTTTCCTGGTGTTCACTCTCTTGAAGGCTCTCCTCACGTCATGCTCTGTGATGACGAACGCGCTTCCGGTGCTGGCAGTAACTTCCTGTCTGCAGCCGTTAGCGCCGCTAGCATTAGCATCGCTAGCGTCTTTAGCTGCAGCCTCGAAGCGAGCATAGAAAGCGTTCAGCTCGTCTGCCAGAGACACGTCTGCGTTTATCATACCGGATGTTGGTGCTTTATAATCCGTTATTGTCCTTAATCCCTGCCACAGGCTCCTAGAGTCACTCTGTTGGAGTTGTGACTCTAGTTTCCTCCCGTAGCGCTGCTTCGCCTCTTTCACCGCCTTCCTGACGCTGTATGACGCAGCCTTGTATGGTTCCATGTCCCCCGATGCGAGTCCCGTGTTGTAGGCAGCGGTGCGAGATCTCAAAGCGTCGCGGATGCTTTTATCCACCCACGGCTTCTGGTTGGGAAACGTTTTAATAGTCTTTTTTTTCTACGGTATCATCCGCTAGTTTCCCGATGAATCCCACAACCGCTTCCGTAAACACGCTGACGTCACCATCGGAGCTGTTTCTGAACATGTCCCAGTCTGCGTCATCGAGTGCGCCCTGTAACACGGCCACCGATTGGTCTGTCCAGCGCGCGACCTCCCTCTGAACCGGAACTTCCTGTTTCAGCCTTTGTTTGTATTTTGGCATGAGGAAGATGGCGGCGTGGTCGGATTTACCAAACGGTGGACAAGATTGTGCCTTATAGCCGTCCTTGACCGTTGTATAGCAGTGGTCCAGTGTCCTTTCGCCCCTGGTGGGGCAGGTAATGTGCTGATAAAAGTTCGGCGCTGCGCGTTTGAGGTTGGCACTGTTAAAGTTCCCCGCCACAATAAGCGCAGCGTCCCGGTGTTGTGTTTGGTGCTGTGTGAGTGCCTCATGCAGCTCGCATAAGGCAGTGTCCGTGTCCGCTTGTGGTGGAATATAAACGGCACTGATTATGACCGATGTAAACTCCAGAGAAAGATAAAAAGGACGACACATGATGGACAGTAGTTCCAGATTTGGTGTGCAGGAGCATGTGAGAGAAACAACGCTCGCGCTGTTGCACCAGCTGCTGTCCACCATTAAACACACGCCGCCTCCCCTTGACTTCCCCGAGTCCCGCGTCCTGTCCATGCGGTGAACCGAGAAGAACTCGGTCGGCTGGATGGCGTGGTCCGGCACCGCTGGGTTCAGCCATGTCTCGGTGAAGCAGAGGAAATTGCAGTCCCGAATGTCTCTCTGGAACTTTATCCTGGATGCTAGGCAGAGGTGTGCGGTGTGCACAGGCTCTCAGCCTGTTCCTGACGCCGGCTCGTTTCCCTCGGGGCCGCCGCTTCGCGTCGCGTCCTTTGTTGTCCCCCAGGATCTCACTCGGCCAGCTCGGATCCGGAGTTAAAAACGTCGAATTGTGAGTACATTGTATACCAATAGAAACAAGAGTGTCTCTATCATAACTAATGTACTCCATGGTGGTAATTTTGCCGGTTTTAAAACGCTGTAAACTAACTTAAAGAACAAAAACAAAGAAAATGTGGTCGGAGCAGTCGTGACGGCAGCCGACCTCACCGGCGCCATCTTGGTAAACCATGTCTGTTCTGTAAGGACTGTGAACATCAAATTCATGATTGTTTTAAATTCTCAGTGAGATCTCTTGAAGAGCGGAGACTGTCGCTCCAGACATAGCTGTAACACCTGCAAGGAAAGACACCCTACCTGCTTACACGATGACAGCTTCATTAGAAAGGTTAAGTCCTCCTCTGTTCAAGACCCAGATAAGCCACATGAAAGGGTTGTCACAATGTCTTTAAGTGTAGAGTCTGGATGCACGTCTGCTAACACCTCTATGATCGTGCCAGTGTGGTTGTCTTCTCAAAATGATCCAGTCTCGAGAAACTTGTCTACGCCCTGTTAGACACACAAAGCGACACTGTCTTCAATAAACATGCTCTAAGTCAAAGTCTAAAGGTTGACTTAAGCCCAGTGACACTTAGGCTCACGACTATGGTGGGTAAGGATTTATTAATAATGAGTGAAAGAGTTTCTGGTCTTAGAGTTAGAGGCTTCAATTCTACAGTGGTTCTAGAGCTTCCTCCTGCATATACTAAGGACTGTATCCCTGTGGATCGTACCCACATTCCTACCAAAGAGACTGCCAGTTGTTGGAAGCATCTCGCTCCTCTGATAGACAGAATTCCTACACTTCAAGATTGTGAAGTTGGTCTCTTAATAGGATATAATTGTTCCAGAGCTTTAGCCCCCAGAGAAGTGATTCTTGGAACAGACAACGAGCCATATGCTCTTCGCACAGACCTCGGATGGAGCATTGTGGGTCCTTCCTTGACACCTCATGAGTCACAAAGCGGTGTAACTATGTGTCACAGGGTATCTATTAAGGAGATTCCTGCTGTCACGCCAAATGATGTGATCAAGGTGCTCGAGTCGGATTTCAAGGACACTGAGCGGAACACAAGAGTGGTGTCTCAGAGGATATTATTTTCTTGAATAGACTGGGAGAAAATATCAGAATGAACCAAGACAGCCATCTTGAAATGCCCCTCCCATTCAAGAAAAGACCCTGTCTTCCAAGGAATGAGCCTCTTGCTGTCTTGAGACTTCAACATCTAAAACGGAGATTAATGAAGAACCAGGAGTACAGAGAGCATTATGTTAAATTCATGGAAAACGTAATACAGAAGGGTGATGCAGAAGAAGTTATGGATGAAGGAAGAGAAGGTGAAAAATGGTACATCCCTCACCACGGAGTGTATCACTGGAAGAAGCCAGGGAAACTACATGTGGTTTTCGACTGTTCTGCAAAATACAAAGAAACCAGCTTAAACGATCACCTTCTTACAGGCCCTGATCTGATGAATAGCCTGACTGGCATTCTTCTACGGTTTAGACAGTACCCTGTAGCCCTCACGTGTGATATTGAGCAGATGTTTCACCAGTTCCACGTGGACAAAGCAGATCGTGATTACTTACGATTTCTTTGGTGGAGAAATGGAGATTTCGACTCACAGCCTCAAACATTCCGCATGAGGGTACATCTGTTTGGTGCGTCGTCGTCCCCCGAATGTGCTAACTATGGATTGAAGCATCTTGCAAGGGAAGGAGAACATCTCTATCCTCTAGGTTCCCAATTCGTTATGAAGGATTTCTACATGGATGATGGAGTATCCAGCGTTGAAACTGCAGAGAAGGCCATTAAGTTGGTTCGAGAAGCTCGCCAGCTTTGTGCACTAGGAGGCTTAAGGCAACATAAATTTGTATCTAATGACAAGGCAGTTTTGGAGACAATACCGCCCTCTGAGTGTGCTGCAAATGTTACAGCTGTCGACCTTTCCCTAACTGACCAGCCATTGGAAAGAGCCTTGGGCATTTGCTGGCATATAGAACATGACAATTTAAAATTCCGCATCATTGTTAAGGAGCAGCCAGCAACCCGTAGAGGTATACTGTCTACTGTGGCCTTATTGTTCGACCCTTTAGGGTTTCTTGCACCATTCTTACTCAAGGGAAAGATTATTCTCCAAGAAATGTGCCGAAATGGCAAGGGCTGGGATGATCCCTTACCTGATGGTTTGCAGCAAGGGTGGGAGCACTGGAGGGCCGATCTTGCTGATTTCTAAATTCTTCTAGAAACTTCTAGAAGATCTGGGTTCAGGAGAACCACAAAGAGAGAGATTCATAACTTCTTAGATGCCAGCATGAGGGGATATGGCCATTTTTCATACATTAGGTTCGAAAACGAGAAGGGTGATGTCCATTATTCTTTGCTCATGGCAAAATCAAGAGTAGCTCCCCTTAAGGTCACGACAATCCCTAGATTGGAGTTAGCTGCTGCGGTCGTGTCAGTTGCAGTGCACGATATGTTAAAGGAAGAAATGAATCTTGCAGATGCAGAGGCATATTTCTGGACGGACTCTCAAGTGGTCTTAGGCTATATAAACAATGAAGCTCGCCGTTTCCACACGTTTTTAGCAAATAGAGTTCAGAGAATTCATCACACTACAACTCCTCAACAGTGGCGATACATCCCCTTGGGTAAAAATCAAGCCGACTATGCCTCACGAGGTCTAAGTGTCAATGAGCTTGTTACTTCCAACTGGTTTAGAGGACCGAAAATCTTGTGGGAAAGACAAATTCCTCCCCCTGTGGGCGTTGATATGCAACTTCCAATTGGAGAACGTGAGGTCAAAAGGGCTCAGTCTCTGAACACACAGGCAGTACAGTATCTCTTTTTTTTTGTACCCCTGATCGCACACTGCCCTTTTCGAAGGACAGTCTGGGAGGGGATTTTTTACCCTCGTTATCCTAATGTATCTATTATTTATGTTCTATGATGGCACCGGTTAGGTGGCTGCCGTCGCGACTCTGTGGTCGCACAAAATCATTTCACTGCATATTGTACTCTGTATGATTGTGTATGTGACAAATAAAATTTGAATTTGAATTTGCCTATCCAACTGTCTCGCAAAGTTATCCTCATGGTCCAAAGTTATACAAGCAGTTGCACGTCTACTTCGTCGTGTCAGGAAGGATAAGTCTATTGACCACAGTACAGTGGCAAAACGTGAGGATGCTAAGTGCATTGTCATCAAGGACTTACAAAGTCAGACATATGCAGAAGAGATAGCTTTGCTCCGCAAAAGCAAACAGCTGCCACGCAGCAACAGGCTATACAATCTCGACGCCTTTATTGACCATGACGGATTGTTCAAGGTGGGAGGAAGGCTCTGTAATTCTTCTGTTCCTAATTCTGTTAAGCATCTAGTAATAATTCCAAAGGAACACCATCTTACGAAACTTCTGATTGCTGACTGTCATGAAGAAACAGCACATCAAGGGAAAGGCTTAACTATAAATGAGATCAGATCGAGAGGATTTTGGATATTATGAGTAAGCAGGACTGTATCCTCCTTTATACAACGTGCGTGAGATGTCGCAAGTTTCGCAGACCCACAGAAGAACAAAAAATGGCAAACTTACCCTCAGAGCGTATAGATCCATCCCCTCCATTTACGTTCTGTGGTATGGATGTTTTTGGTCCATTCCTTACCAAACAAGGACGAAAATCGTGCAAGAGGTATGGACTTCTCTTTACCTGTTTCTGTTGCAGAGCCATCCATATTGAGATGCTGGATGACATGTCCACAGACGCCTTCATTAATGGACTGCATTGTTTCATCGCTATTAGAGGAGCAGTTCAACAAATAAGGTGTGACCAAGGCACTAATTTAATTGAAGCCAAGAATGAGCTTGCTAAGGCGATGGAAGAGATTGACACTAAATGTCTGGTAACGTTCTTAGCGGCAAAACAATGTGACTTTGTCTTTAACGCCCCCCATTCGAATTACACAGGTGAAGTTTGGGAGAGACAAATTGGAACTGTGAGAAGTGTTCTTCGTTCTACTCTGTCCCAGTCGTCTGTCAGTTCAGTCTCTGTTCAGTCATAAAGTCACAATCACATTCAATTCAATTCAATTCAATTTTATTTGTATAGCGCTTTTAGCAAATGTCATTGCCGCAAGGCAGATTTACACAATCAAAAGAGTTATTCCATTCCAGCTCTTATCCCCAGCCGGGTCAAATAATGGATGAAATAATTATTCAATGCTAGACACAAACAGCAAAAAGCATAATGAAAAACCCTCAGCACTTTTGTGTTCATAAAATAATATTTACTTAATATCATAAAATTATATATATATATATATATATATATATATATAGTTCATTCATGTCTTCTGATGATGGTGACACCTTACGTTTTAAATAAGATATGTTGGCATATTCACGAATCAAGACATTCGCATAGTTAACACTATCAGAAAATTAAATGAATTTAAGACCATTTAAACCGAGGCATTGCCGTGTCTTTTATTAATTTGTCCCTGGTAAGACATTACAAAAACTATATAAAAAACTTACTATGAATTTCAAAGAATGAATCTGGGCATCTCATTTCATCCTTATGAAAATAATATGAAGCACATACATTGTATATGAGATGTGCGCGGACACACAAACTCTCCGTACACACACACACACAATTAAAAATATAAAAATAAAAATAACCAGAGCTCCGCCGTCTACGCGAGAACGGACGGGATTCTGGAAACTAAAACTAAAAACTAAAGATGCTCTCGGGGCTTATGCCCTTACTGAGGATTTATAGTAGGAATAGAGAGTAGAGTTTGTGCTTTGTGCACTTTAACCTGAGAACGCGCGCTAAACTGATGCGAATCCCTCACTTTCTCTTTCTTTGTCTTAGACAGACAGAGGCTTGGGCTTTGTCTGTGTCTTCTTCAGTGCGCTTTGTCTTTGTCCCTGACACCTTTTACTGGTGCGACCGAATGATCACACGGAGTGTCGCGGTATCACGACCCGGCCCGTTCTGAACAGTTTATGCGCGGCTCTGCCCCTTGCGCGAGCCGCGTCGTGACTGTACATACATATCCACAAATACTTTAACAACATACACTTATCACGAATTGCATTTAATATAAATGTTACATACGCCCTAAAGAGAGCAACCCGTAACCTCGAGCGAAAATGGAGAAAAACTAAATTAGAAGTTTTTAGAATTTAGTATAAAGACAGTATGTGCAGCTATAGACGGGCTCTAAAAAAGATAGATAGCAAAAAAAAAAACAATCCCAGGTTCTTATTTAGTACAGTGGCTCACATAAAAAAAAACCCTAAGATGCCTGCAGAGAGTACTCCACAACATTTTAGTAGTGAAGACTTTATGGACTTCTTTAATGAAAACATTGATAGCATCAGGAAGAAAATGGAAGTTCAACTTCTAATAGCATCTCATGATCTAGTTCAGCCTAAAGTTTCACATTCAGTTTTTCAGTGCTTTACAGGTGTAGGACAGGAAGAGCTTTATAAACTTATCACCTCAGCTAATTCAGCAACGTGCCTGTTAGACCCAATACCAACCAGATTTTTGAAAGAAGTGATGCATACGGTTGGAGAGCCACTTTTAAACATTATTAATTCTTCATTATATCTAGGTCACGTCTCTAAACCTTTCAAGTTGGCAGTTATTAAGCCGCTTCTTAAAAAATCTAATTTGGACGCAAATGAAATATCAAATTACAGACTCAAACCTAAAAAAAAACCCATCAAAAATATTAGAAAAAGTAGTATCAGCTCAAATATGCACATTCTTGCAGGAAAACAACATCCTTGAAGAATTTCAGTCAGGTTTCAGGTCCCATCATAGTACAGAAACTGCACTAGTAAAGATTGCAAACGACTTGTTTTTAGCTTCGGACCAAGGCTGCATCTCAATACTAGTCTTACTTAATCTTAGTGCTGCATTTGACACTATAGATCATAATATTCTCATAAATTGCTTACAAAATCACATCAATATTCAGGGACAGGCATTAAAATGGTTTAGATCATACCTGTCTGATCGATACCATTTTATAGATTTCCCTTGGGTGACATCATTAGAAGACATGGGATTAGTTTCCATTGTTATGCTGATAATACACAATTATATAACTCACCAAAACCAGACGAAATACCTAAGTTGTCCAGATTAACCGAGTGTGTCCAGGACATAAAAGATTGGATGACCAATAACTTTTTTTTACTAAACTCAGACAAGACAGAGATATTACTCATCGGCCCCAAAACCAGCACACAACAGCTTTCACAATTCAGCCTGCGTTTAGAAGGATGTACTGTTACTACCAGCTCAACAGTAAAAGACCTGGGCGTAATATTAGACAGTAACTTGTCTTTTGAAAATCATATTTCCAATATCACAAAAACAGCCTTTTTCCATCTTAGAAATATTGCCAAACTTAGGAGTATCCTATCCGTATCTGATGCAGAAAAGCTAGTTCACGCATTCATGACCTCCAGACTGGACTATTGTAATGCATTACTAGGTGCTTGTCCTGCATCCTTAATAAACAAGCTTCAGTTAGTCCAAAATGCAGCTGCCAGGGTTCTCACTAGATCCAGAAAATATGATCATATAACCCCAATATTATCATCCCTGCACTGGCTACCTGTTCAGTTTAGAATTAATTACAAAATAGTATTACTTACATACAAGGCTTTAATTGGTTTAGCTCCCACATACCTTCTTCTGATACGCTACAATCCACCATGCTCCTTAAGATCACAAAACTCTGGACTTCTCGTAATTCCCAGAATTTCAAAATCTACAAAAGGGGGCAGGGCATTTTCATATTTAGCTCCAAAGCTTTGGAATGGCCTTCCAGACAGTGTTCAGGGCTCAGACACAGTTTCCCAGTTTAAAAGTAGACTTAAGACGCATCTCTTTAATCGGTCATACGCGTAACTCATCCCATAACTTCATACTTCAGTACACCTATCCTGAATGGCAACTACACTAATTCTCTCCATCTGTTCTGTACTTTTCTACCCATCCCGAGGCATCAGGAGATTGTACCAGCTTCAGTAGATAAAGGCCAACCCTGTGAGGATCCTGAGGCATCCAGAGAAGGACCAGCTCCAGCTGGATTCTGCTTTATGATGATTGGAGCTACACATGCTGCTCCTGTGCTCCCAGTGATCCAGACCCCATCTGCCCTCTGCACCTACTGACTCCCTGTGCTGAACTGGACTTCATGTTAATTTAAATAACTTCTGTTATATTGTACTTTCAGCTGCATAACACACACGATATCATATCATATGAGACACGCCCACAAACACATACTTATATAATATATTCATACACAAACACATACTGTATATACATAAAAACATAATATATTCAGTAAATTTGTGAATTACACTCAAAGTACTTATAAAGTCTGATTTGATTGGTACCATTAAACATTTTATTTCTATTTATTATATGTTTTGCTGGCGAAATACATTTTAGGCAGAGACGTCTGCTCGGTCTTGTTAAATAGTTTTAAACCCCTTAATTCTGCCAATTTCCCCATCCGCGAAACCGGTTTGATAACTTTACATCTACATCAAATGTGAGAAGAGGGATGACAGTAACTGATATATACACACAAACACATACTGTATATATATATATATATATATATATATATATATTGTTTGTTTAACCAGAAATAAGACCACTGCAGAAATCTCCACAACAACTTCATGCAATAGTGAGGACTTTATTAACTTTTTTAATAATAAAATTGTAAATATTAGGCATAAAATTGAGGTTTTTAAACCGAACAATGTAATTGATGCAGATGTTAATCTAGCCATGTCAGATCAGAACCTAGAATACTTTACTCCCCTTGAAGAGAATAAACTAACTTCACTCATCTCTTCTTCAAATTCATCAACCTGTATATTAGATCCTGTACCGACACATTTTCTTAAACAGATAGTACCAGCAATAACAGAACCCCTGTTGAGAATAATTAATTCTTCACTCAGCATTGGGTATGTTCCAAAATCTTTTCAATTAGCAGTTATCAAACCAATAATTAAGAAACCTGACCTCGACCCCTGTCAGCTGTCCAGTTACAGGCCAATATCAAACCTCCCCTTTATCTCTAAGATTCTGGAAAATATAGTAGCGGAGCAGCTATGCTCATATCTACATAGAAATGGCATACATGAACTGTATCAGTCAGGATTTAGGCCTCATCACAGCACAGAGACAGCGCTCGTTAAAGTAGTAAATGACATCCTATTGGCCTCTGATCAGGGTTGTGTAACTATGCTTGTATTACTCGACCTCAGTGCAGCTATTCTTCTTCACAGATTAGAAAATGTAGTAGGAATTAGGGGTACAGCCCTCTCCTGGCTCAGATCCTATCTGACCCATCGTTATCAGTATGTAGACTTAAATGGTGATTATTCTGCATGTTCTCTAGTGGAGTTTGGCGTTCCGCAGGGTTCAGTTTTAGGTCCACTGCTTTTTTCCCTTTACATGCTTCCTCTGGGCAACATAATCCGTAAGCATGGTATTAGTTTTCATTGTTATGCTGACGATACACAGTTATATGTCTCAGCAAAACCAGATGAGAAAAAACAACTTACTAAAATTGAGCAATGTGTGCAGGACATAAGAAATTGGATGCTAATTAACTTCCTTCTGCTAAATCCGGATAAGACAGAAGTTCTAGTCATAGGACCGCATACAGCTAGGTCATACTTTTAGATCACACCGTAACTTTGGATGGCCTTTCTGTTCCATCAAATGCAACAGTAAAAGACCTTGGTGTGATTATTGAAGCACATGTAGATAATATTACCAGGATAGCATTCTTTCACCTCAGAAATATTGCCAGGATAAGAAATTTATTGTCGCTAAACGATGCAGAAAAACTAGTTCATGCTTTTATCACCTCTAGGTTGGACTATTGTAATGCCTTACTGTCTGGTTGTTCAGCTAGATGCATAAATAAGCTTCAGCTAGTCCAGAATGCAGCAGCGAGAGTCCTCACTAGAACCAGAAGATATGAGCACATCACCCCTTCACTCCATTGGCTCCCTGTGAAATTTCGCATTGATTTTAAAATACTACTCTTGACATATAAAGCATTAAATGGTCTCGCGCCGCAGTACCTGAGCGAACTGCTAGTGTCTTACGATCCGCCACGCCTACTTCGATCAAAGGATGCAGGCTGCTTGTCAGTACCGCGTATTATGAAAAATACAGCTGGGGGCAGAGCTTTTTCTTACAAAGCCCCCAAATTATGGAATAGTCTTCCAAATAGTGTTCGGGGCCCAGACACAGTCTCAGTGTTTAAGTCCAGGCTAAAAACCTATTTATTTAGCCAAGCATTTTTATAAATAGATTAGCCTTAGGTAAAGGAGCAGATCTGGGGGACTCATGGACGTAGAGTATTATGGTGAACTGGTATGTTTGGATGCTGTCTTCCTCACTCTCATTGATCACTCAGGTTTGCTGACGGTGAGGTGATTGTTTGCTTTACATGTCAGGAAGCCCTCATGTTTGTGTTTCCTTCTGGCTCTCCCTTTTAGTTATGCTGTCATAGTTAGTCCTGCTGGAGTCTCCGCTTGCACTCTACAGTTAATATACATTCACATTATACATTGTGTGACTGTGACCATACCTAACTGCCATCTCTCCTCTTCTTCTCTCCCCCCCCTCTTTCTCTTTCCTCTCTCCTCCTGTCTCCCCCTTTCACTCTTTCTCTCTCTCTCTGTCGAGCTACACATGTCGTTCCTGAGCTGCCAGTGATCCAGACTCCCTCTGCCCTCTGGACCTGTCTGACCCATCCTGGTGCCCTGCTTCTGGCTGAAGATCTCGTCACATGGATGCCCCGTGTGTCTCTCTGGGATGCGTCTGGTGTCTGGGGATGATTCTCTCTACCTAGAAGATGGTTCTGGCCTTGACTGGTGTTGGCAACTGTTTCTCTGGGGACTTGACAGTTCGATAGTTCATGACTGGAACTTCCTACAAGTCTACCTGGGTCTTCAATAACTACCTGGACTCCATATTAACATCAATTAACATCAGCTATTATAGCTGAACTGCCTCCCACCCTACACACTGTATAAATGCAGATCATTTACTGCTTTCTGTTTCACCCAAATGAGGATGGGTTCCCTGTTGAGTCTGGTTCCTCTCAAGGTTTCTTCCTATTACTATCTCAGGGAGTTTTTCCTTGCCACTGTCGCCCTCAGCTTGCTCACCAGGGACAAACTGACCATTTTGATTCATACAAATTCACATTTCATACAAACTTAAATAATTCTTTTGATTGTGTAAAGCTGCTTTGCGGCAATGAAAATTGCTAAAAGCGCTATACAAATAAAATTGAATTGAATTGAATTTCAGTTTGTTCATTCATGTCTTCTGATAATGGCGACACATTTTTACGTTTTAAATAGGATATGTTAAAAGTTGGAAAGTAATGAATTACATTTACTGATATTACTGTAATTGAGTAGATTTTTTGTGTATTTCTAGTTTTTAAAGTAGGTTTTGGAAATCTGTAATTTTACTTTTACTTAAGTACGTTTTGTTTAAAGTATTGTACTTCACTACATTTTAAATCATATTCGCTACTGAGTAAAAAATAAATGAGTGAAAAGGAAAAATAATACAAATAATACAACAGGGAAGGAAAAAAAATTGCACCCAGAAAACCACTGCACTGATTGACTGATGGAGAACAAACGCACTAAACTCATAAGAACGATGGAGATGGACAGAACAGATGCCAGTGATGGAGACACAGCTAAAAGTGAAATGGCAACAAATTCTTATGATCAAACCCCTGGTCATATTAAAGCCACCACTTTGATTTCAAGCACAACAAAGGAAACAGATTTATTATGCAGGGGTGTTCCATCCCCCATCCCACCCCCGCTGTTAAAAAACACGTAACTCATTTTTAATGAGCTTTTTTTTTACTTTTACTTGAGTCGATTTTTATAAGGGTAACTTTACTTATTAGTGAACTTTTACTGAACTTGTACTTCAGTAAAAGTTCACTAACATAAGTACTTTTACTTAAGTACAAAATTGTATTACTCTTTCCACCTCCGGATATGTTGGCAATCAGGACATTCGCATAGTTAACATTATTATATGGTGTACGATAAGGAAATGAAATTTATTTCAATACCATTTAAACCGAGGCATTGTCATGTCATTCATTATTTTGTCCCTGTTAAGACATTATAAAAACTATATAAGTATAATAACTATATAACTATATATTTTAAAGCACGAATTTGGGCATCTCATTTTATCCTTATAAAAATAATATGAAGCACATATACACACATTCATCATGAAATATATGTTGTAAAAACAAAATAAAATTTCTGTTTGCTTTAGCATTGGAAACAATATTGTTTTAGGTTAACTTTATACACAATTCATCGTTGTACTTGGTCCGGCTTTTAGATAAAGTCCTTCCATGCGCCATCTGGCGGATATTCAGTGAAGCACAACACATTTATTTTAAATTCTCGAATGTTGCCTGCAGAAAGTCGCAGCACGCCGAGCGCTAAATTGCGGCATCTTGCGGGAAAACACGCGCAGTCTTAATGACCACATCGATCTATCTCAAACTCAATTTTTTCTCCCACCAGTCAGGATTTTCTTGCACCTCTATTCTATATCTGTTCTAATTGTTATTATTATTATTATTATTATTATTGTAGATGGTTTAGAGTAGAGTTTGCTGTGAGTTCTACAGTTTTATACTCTTTGTGTAAGTGATCTCCCATCACACTCCTTCAGGATGTTTTCCCGACCGCATTTCTTCCTCGCTGATGACAGTCAGGACTTTCCTTCTGGGTTTAATATTCAATTCAATTCAATTTTATTTGTATAGCGCTTTTAACGATTTACATCATCACAAAGCAGCTTTACACAATCAAAAGAACTAAGTTTGTATGAAATGTGAATGTGTGTGAATCAAAATTATGTGATTGTCCCTGATGAGCAAGCCTAGGACGACGGCAACAGTGGCAAGGAAAAACTCCCTGAGATGGTAATAGGAAGAAACCTTGAGAGGAACCAGACTCAACAGGGAACCCATCCTCATCTGGGTGAAAACAGATAGCAGGGATTGATGTGCATAATAAGCGAGACTGGAAGTTCAGTATAAGAGGAGATGTGTAAGATTAAAGTCCAGTTTGTTCCTGGGGGCTCAGGTAGACTGTGAGAAATTCCAGTCCTGAACTATTGAGCGACTGAAGTCACAGGTCCTCAGAGAACAGCTGTCTGCATCAGTCAAGGACAGGACCACCTTCATGGAAAAAATGGAACCAACCCCAGTCACCACACGCATTCCAGGCAGACCACACGGGGCGTCCATGTGATGAGATCTCCAACCAGAAGCAGGACTCCAGGATGAGTTAGACAGGTCCAGCAGGGAGAGTGAGTCTGGATCACTGGCAGCTCAGGAGCGACATGTATAGCTCGACAGAGAGATAGGTAGAGGAAAAAGGAAAGAGACGGAGAGAGAGAGAGGATAGAGCAGAAAAGAAGAGAGCAAAAGAGATGAAGAAATAACAGTTAGGTATGGTCACAGTCGAACAATGTATAAGGTGAATGTATATTTAGTGCAGAGTGCAAGTAGGGACTCTGGCAGGACTAACTATGACAGCATAACTAAAAAGGGAGAGCCAGAAGGAAACACAAACATGAGGGCTTCCAGAGATGTAAGGCAACCAATCACCTCACCGTCAACAAACCTGAGTGATCAATGAGAGTGGGGAAGACAGCATCCAAACATACCAGTTCACCATAATACTCTACGTCCAGATCTGTCCCCCAGATCTGCTCCTTAACCTAAGGCAAATCTATTTTTAAAAATGCTTGGCTAAATAAATAGATTTTTAGCCTGGACTTAAACACTGAGACTGTGTCTGAGTCCCGAACACTATTTGGAAGACTATTCCATAACTTTGGGGCTTTGTAAGAAAAAGCTCCGCCCCCAGCTGTAGTTTTAATAATACGCTGTACTGACAAGCAGCCTGCATCCTTTGGTCGAAGTAGGCGTGGCGGATTGTAAGACACTAGCAGTTCGCTCAGGTACTGCGGCGCGAGACCATTTAATGCTTTATACGTCAAGAGTAGTATTTTAAAATCGAGTGAAATTTCACAG
This sequence comes from Clarias gariepinus, assembly GCF_024256425.1. Taxonomy (NCBI): domain Eukaryota; kingdom Metazoa; phylum Chordata; class Actinopteri; order Siluriformes; family Clariidae; genus Clarias; species Clarias gariepinus. Next base: position 23,884,072 of record NC_071126.1, read on the forward strand.
GAAGCCAATGCAATGTAGATAAGATAGGGGTGATGTGCTCATATCTTCTGGTTCGAGTGAGGACTCTCGCTGCTGCATTCTGGACTAATTGAAGCTTGTTTAAGCACCTTGTTGAACAACCAGACAGTAAGGCATTACAATAATTCAACCTAGACGTGATAAAAGCATGAACTAGTTTTTCTGCATCATTTGGTGACAATATATTTCTTATCTTGGCAGATAATATATATAATGCTATCCTGGTAATATTATCTACATGTGCTTCAAATGAAAGGCTTGAATCTATAATCACACCGAGGTCTTTTACTGTTGCACTTGATGGAACAGAAAGGCCATTTAAAATCACAGTGTGATTAGAAAGCTTACTTCTAGCTGTATGTGGTCCTATGACTAGAACTTCTGTCTTATCAGGATTAAGCAGAAGGAAATTAATTAACATCCAATCTCTTATGTCCTGCACACATTGCTCAACTTTAGTAAGCTGGTTTTTCTCATCTGGTTTTGCAGAAACGTATACTTGTGTGTCATCAGCATAACAATGAAAACTAATACCATGTTTACGAATTATGTTGCCTAGAGGAAGCATGTAAAGGGAAAAAAGCAGTGGGCCTAAAACTGAACCCTGTGGGACACCAAACTCAACTTGAGAACATGAGGAATAGTCACCATCTAAATCTACAAACTGATAACGATCAGTCAAATAGGATCTGAGCCATAAGAGGGCCGTTCCCTTAATTCCTACTACATTTTCTAATCTGTGAAGGAGAATATTATGTCAAAAACAATATCAATGGTGTCAAAAGCTGCACTGAGGTCGAGTAACACAAGTATAGTTACACAACCCTGATCAGAGGCCACTAGGAGGTCATTTACTACTTTAACTAATGCTGTCTCTGTGCTGTGATGAGGCCTAAATCCTGACTGATACAGTTCATGTATGCTATTCCTATGTAGATATGAACATAGCTGTTGTGGTACTACCTTTTCCAGGATTTTAGAGATAAACGGGAGGTTTGATATCGGCCTGTAATTGTAAAGCTGACAGGGGTCAAGGTCGGGTTTTTTGATTAGTGGTTTAATAACTGCTAATTTAAGGGATTTAGGAACATACCCACTGCTGAGTAAACAGTTAATTACTTTTAACAGGGGTTCTGTTATTACTGGAACTATCTGCCTGAGAAAATGTGTCGGTATAGGATCTAATTCACAGGTTGACGATTTTAAAGAGGAGATGAGTGAAATTAGTTCTCTCGCTTCAAGGGGAGTAAAGTATTCTAGGTTCTGATGTGATGTGATTAATTTATCATTTGTATCACTTAAATTGTCTGGTTTCAGCCTGAATCTTTTGCCTAATATTTATGATTTTGTTATTGAAAAAGTTCATGAAATCCTCACTACTGTATGTTGTTGTTGTGGAGATTTCTGCAGTGGTCTTGTTTTTAGTTAATTTAGCTATGGTATTAAATAAAAATCTAGAAATATTTTTGTTATTTTCTATAAGAGTGGAGAGATACATTGACCTAGCAGCACTGAAAGCTCTTCTATAGTTCAGGATGCTCTCCTTCCATGCTATTTGAAATACTAGTAATTTAGTTTGACGCCATTTGCGTTCTAAATTCCGAGCGGTTTGTTTTAGAGTGCGTGTGTGATCGTTATACCAAGGAGCGAGTTTCTTATCTCTAATCATTTTCCTTTTAACTGGAGCTACATTAGGGTCAATAGGATCTTGCCTATTGGTTTTGCCTGATCATTAGGGGCCAGGGGTAGCTCAGTGGTTAAGGCATTGGACTACGGTTCGGAAGATCCCAGGTTCAAACCCCACAACCACCAAGTTACCACTGTTGGGCCCTTGAGCGGGGCCCTTAACCCTCAACTGCTTAGATGTGTAATGAGATAAAAATGTAAGTCGCTCTGGATAAGAGCGTCTGCCAAATGACTAAATGTAAATGTACATTATCTAAGCTATAACGAAGTGTTGACTCTAGATATTCAGTTGCTTGATCGAGTTCTGTGGAATCAAATGGCGATCAAATCAAAGTTGATAACTCTGAAATCGATATCGATATGAGACACTTTAAAGGAGACAAGACAGTGATCTGATATAACTTCAGACTGTGGAATTGTAATTATGTTTCTTATACTTAATCCGAAGGATAATATTAAGTCCAAAGTGTGACCTGCTTTATGAGTGGGTCCTACTACACACTGATTTACTCCTACTGAGTCCAGTATGGACATAAATGCTGTTCTCAGAGGGTCTTCTGGATTCTCAAAATGAATATTAAAATATCCAGCAATTAACACTTTGTCTACAGAAACGACAAGGTTTGAAAGGAAATCTGCAAATTCACAGAGAAATTCAGAGTACGGCCCTGGAGGTCTGTAAATGATGATTAGCGGAATCGTCTGAGCTGACTTTATGTTACTATAGAGAATTTCAAATGCATTAAATTTAAATCTGTGTTTTTGTACAATAGCCAGATTATCGTTGTGAATAACTGCGACGCCTCCTCCTCTACCAGTTAACCGAGGCTGGTGTATGTAGCTGTATCCAGGAGGACTAGCTTCATTTAGAGCTACATACTCGTCCTGTTTAATCCAGGTTTCTGTTAAACAGAGTATATCAAACTCCTGATCCGTGATAGTTTCGTTAATAATAACTGCTTTAGATGCGAGAGATCTAATATTTAACAGTCCTAGCTTCAGATCAGAGGTGCCGGCTGCGCATTCAGTCTGATCTGAGTTTAATAATACTAAAGTATAATAATAAAGTGTTTTACAGTCTTAACCCAAGGTCAGTAGTTTCATCTCCTTAGTTGTTTTCTTTGTTTGATCAAAGACAGTATTTTGACCCTACTAAAACAGAGGAACATGCCACGCCCACAGGACATGTCTTCTGACACCGTGTAAGAATCTAGTGGCTCAGCTGATCACCATCTCTCTGGGATCAAGGAAGACTTACAGAACATCAGGACTGGTTTCTGTTCTGGCAGCTAGATGATAAAATTATCTTTCTCTAGAAAGAGCCGAGTCATTGGTAAAGTTTAAACAATATCTTACAGTATGTACAGCAGTTATGTAAATCTCTCTGGAAACAGAAAGAAAAGGGTGTCTGCAGAAAGCAGTAAATGTAAAGTTAATTCCAATGTAAGGCTTCTATTTTTTTAGTACAATACAGGTGGTGAGGGGTTTTTTTTGCCTGGTGATGAATTAGAAGTTATCTTTAGTAAATTATTTAATTTATCTATTCTCTGTATTAATATTTTAATCAATGTTTTGCATGGTTTTGATACAGAACACAAAAAGTTGATTCACTTACAGTTTTTGCCCGTTGCTTGAACACATTTAGCAAAACTTCGCTCATTGTGCCAAAACTCTAAACACAAGTAAACACAACACTGGAAAATATACCCTTTCATATCTGTGCCAAATTGAAACTCTACTCTCAAAACCTAAACTCTGCTATCAAAACCTAACATTCCTTTGTCAAAATGTAACTCTGTTGACTAAATGACACATACTTGCATCATATGCAAACACTTTCAGATCAGGGGGAACACACTAGTCTACTTTATATAAAACACTGCAGGCTTTGATTTTCTTTGTTTATTCAGAAGGCATATTTTCAGGAGACACATTTTCAAACAACCAAAAAAGCAAATAGGCCTACTCAATATTGTACATTGCAGCCCTGTACACTGCAGTACCATGAATTCAGATAAAGCAAAAAAACATAACACAGTATTAGAAAAAACACTATACTGTAAACACAAAAAATCATGACAATTGTGCATACGTGGGCTCATGGATCCCGCCGTCTGTTGGGGTCTGGCCACAGGACCTCATCGACATCGCAAGCAATGTCTTCTCCCGCTAGGCACCGGGGAAAATATCCTCTTGCATGTGGAAACCATCAATGGATTGCTGTCACCTGAATGTTGCGGCAGGCCTGTTCCATTGCCTGCAAAAGAGGCATGCGGGCATGTGGTTGGCGATCGTATACACGCCATCTCCAAGCCGAAAAAAATTCCTCTATGTAAGGGGGAAAGTATACCACTCCAAATTGATTGTGGTTGGAGAACCCGGCCTGGATCAGAGCAGCCCAATGGAAACTGACATTATCCCATATCACCACAAACCTGGGCTAATCTGGTCTGTTCTGTACCACTATATTATGGAGAGCATCTAGAAATGTGAGTATATGTTGGCTATTGTATGGACCTAGTTTTGCATGATGATGCAGAAGCCCTGGAAGGCTTATGGCGGCACTCAATGCGATATTTTCCCCGCGCTGCCCTGGAACGTGCACAATTGCCCTTTGGCCAATTACATTACGACCCCGTTGTCTTGTTTTGCACAGGTCGAATCCAGCTTCATCAATGAAAATGAATTCATGAGGCTGTGCAGCTCCATCCATGGGCAAGATTCTCTGTAAAAAAAAAAAAGAGAGAACATATTACTGTACTACAGTGCTACACATACAGAACCCTCACCCCATCACACAGGTACCTGTGTAGCTCTCAAAATGGATCCATGTGGTACTGATATGGCACATAATCAGCTGCTACTGGGTTTTACCAATACTGTATTGTAAATGTAAAGGACAGTTACACTTACCCGTACATATTCAGCTCCAAGTCCTTTGACCCTGTCACTGTTCCTCTTAAATGGGACTCTGTAGAGCTGCTTCATGGTGATGCTGTGTTTTCCCAAGATTCGTCTGATGGTGGTGAGGCTCACATGGTTTATTTTGTTAAACACTTGCCTGTCTGCAAGTATTTTCTTTCGTAGCTGGTGGAGACGGATGGCATTGTCTGCCCTCACTAGGTCCACAACGGCAAGTTCCTGCTGTTGTGTAAACAGGCGTTGGCGTCCTGCCCCAGAAGGTCTTCAAGTCATTCTAGAGAAATACAACCACATATTGTCATCGGTTTGCTTATTTTTCTTACAGTACTTTACTGTATATACTGTATCATCTACTGTACAACACTGTACTTCAATATAAGTAATCATGGTATGTTTCACAAAAACTACCACTTTGACTGCAAAAGGAGCATTAGCACCCAGCAATACCCTGTACACTTGATATGGTAATGTGATATACTGTAGAACAGTGCTATAAAAAACCATCTGAGTAGAGTAGAAGGTAGAGAGGTGAAGACATATCTGTTTTCTAGTCGGAAGTTATTATTATAGATGCCACTATGAAGCAGCGTAGATGTGGGTGGACCCTGCCCAGCTTCCCTCATAGTCAAACCATGGTTAATGACATGGTCCACCAAAGTTGCTCTTATATCATTAGAAATATGGGTCCATGCATGGCCTCTTTGACCTCCTCCTCTTTCTCCTCCTCCTCGTCCTCCTCTTTCTCCTCCTCCTCTTCCTCTTGCTCTTCCTCCATCCATGCTTGCAAAGTTCTTGAAATGGCTAAACTTTTTGGTGTTCAGTTTTGCAAGTAAGTGCCTTCAGGTGTGTAGTTGAGTGGTTGCAATTACCCAATGTGTTTTGTATTTTGGATACATGTGTTTTCCAAATGGCACCCTAAGATTTAATTTTTAAACGAAGTGTCTTATGTATGAAATAAAGTGTAGTATGCAGGACCATGTGTGTTGCATAAAGGAGTAAGTGTGTTGCATAATTGCAACTAGAGTGCAAAGCAGCGCTTTTGTTTAAGGTATGGGTACATGTGTTTGAGGTATGGTAACAAAAGCTTCAAGTTGTGTTACTTTAGTCTAAGCAACAGGCAAAAACTGTAAGTTCAGTACATCTCAGAGTGTTTTTTTAGGGGTTAAATGTAGGGTGTGTTTTGCAGTTGCTGGAGTCCAGGTGTAGAGTCGTTCAAACAGATGCAGAAAGAGAACTGTGGCAGACTGCAATACTGGAACTGATGTCCGATGAGGAGGATGCCATTGCGTGCCATGCCATCAGCGTATAATATCTAATGTGATCGAGCTAGAAAGACAATTTGGACATCTAACAAGCACTGGTGCATGTTTGTTTTAGTATTGCTTTTAATTTAATTGCACCTTCATGAATGCACATTTGTTAAGTTTTTCCATATTTTATTTTTTTCCCCTTATTCTTACTTTGCTTTGTATATTTATAAGTGTTTGGTTTGATTTTAATAAAAGAAATTCTGAATCAATTCTATTGTCATTTTTTAAAGAATGTGGGGAATGTATTGTATTGTGTGGGGTGGTGAATAGGGTCTATCTACATAGGGACGGATTATGAGTTGTGTGGGCTCCTGGGCAAAACGTTCGCGAGGGGCCCCCTCCTCAAAAAAAACAAAAAAACAAACACCAGCATTGTCTGGGATGACTTGTTGCTACGTCATCATGCCACTTGTGGGTCCAAACTAGTGCGGCGTACGCGTACCGTGTTGTAAAAGCAGAATGATGTTGACAAAACTCTTTTGCCGCTTTTTACCTCGGAAAAAGTGGAAAGAAGGTGGCTTAAGTTGATACAGTAAGTTGGATCTCAAATTATCATCAATACAGCCTTATGCCATTACTTCACAGTATAAATGAAGACGAATTCCGCTCATTAAAATATTTCAAAGTTTAAATCGACAATACAATAAACTCACAAAATTGTTTGTGAAATGAAATGTTAGCCCAGTTTATCGCGGTAAAGGCAACGTCGCAGAGCGAATCTAACAACTGTGGGCAAGTTATTGTCAACACACCATTTTTTTAGCTTGATTATACGCTGGTCTTTCTTATTCTTTTAGGCACAAATGTTTCGTCAGCTGTGCCCGTCAACATGTCCTTTTAAAACTCCCTCCTTTTCAGGCCAAACCCGAGGCGCTGCAGTTCCTGGTTCCTATTTGAAATCGTTCCTGCTGGTGTCTATTGAAATCGCAAAATAAATTTAGTCAATTAATGTCAAAAATTAAAAAGGAAAAAAGTACCGTAAGTTATGTTTGGATGAATTAAATGGTACACTGGCATTTGACCGATGTGACAATAAACATCAATTGAAAAAAAAGTAAATTTCTAACTGCATAAAATAAATCTAACGTACAAAGGTCTAACGTTAATGTAAAACAAAAACGATGGCTAATCATCAACAGATGTTTTTAAAGTATTAACCTATAACTCCAGATGTTAAAATTCTCAACTCGGGTCTTACTAACCCACGTTAATTAACGTTAACTCCAAAACAGAGACATTAACATTACATTAACCAACTTGGCTAAGTTAAACTTTGCTCGTTTAAAATTATTTTAATTTTATTTCGGGATTAAATAAACTCACAAAATCGTATGTAAAATAAAACACTAACGTTACCTCAGTTTAGCGTAGTAAAGCTTCCGTTACCCAATGTTACCGAAGTTGATGTCAGCACACACACACACACTTTTACCTTGCTTGTTGGTTGGTCTTGTTGTGGAAAAATACTCAGAGCCAGGCTTTGCTTACAGAAGATTAAGACCTTTATTATCATGCAATAACGGCCGGAGCTGCACCATGGACACAACTGAATCTCTGGTCCGTTTTTACCATTATATATGCAGGGCTCGCTGTACATCCCTTCAACATCTGTTTCCCATTAGGGGCCCTCTTTAGCTCACAATGAAGGTGCCCCAATGTAAAGCTCTGGTTTCCTGTGCACATGCACACAAAGAAGCCTATGTCTCAGCTTCGCACGCACATCCCCGATTATATACAGATATGGTACCTTCTATCCCCCAAAAGTAAGTAAAATCAAATACAATAAAAAAAAAATTTCTCCCATAGTCTTTGGCATATAAAAATGTTAATTTGGTGTGTCGATAAGGATGTCCTCTGGAATTGCGCCACCATCCTCAGACAAAACCTGAACAAATCCTGTGGATCCAAATCAAATCTATGCTTTGGGCGCTAAAGCCGTTGTGGAAAATACAGTATTATACATCAATTAAAAAAAATACAGTGAATCACTGTATTTGGTGTTTGATGTCACAGAATATTCCCATGATGCAATGGGGTATTATGCTGGATGAAATACAGTAAAAAAAAAACTGCAAATTTCAGACATGTCTAACAGTGTACAGAGAGCCTGTGATGGGCGAGCATTAGATTTAAGTGTAACCCTTTTCTTAACCCTAGGGGTTAATTTAATTATATACTCAACAAGAATCCTGGATCCCCGGCAGCTGAATGGTAAATTAGGCCGGTAACTTCTTAACTTTCGGTTTTAAATTTGTTTAATCACTCAATTTCTTCTTAAATTTTTTTAAATAACTTGCTAGACTCAATGAAATACCAGAATACAAATTGGTAAAAAAAAAAAAAAAAGGAAAAAAGAATAAAGATTTATTGTATCACAATAATGTAATAGTTTGTGGCTAAATAAAAGACATAAATCTCTTCTCTGATCTTTCTTTACCTTTGTCTATGTTTCTATTTTGGAATACCGTAGTTGAATCACAATAATAGCAAACCAGTTAGAACACTTTTTAAGGACTCTTCATTTCCCTTCAGAACTATCTAATACAAGAACCCAAAAAAAACACATCATCCATCCTAGGTGACTTTAAGACTTGAGAAAACGTGTAGATCCCACTATAACAGTATGTATATAGATATTAGACGGATAGATATTCAGATCCATTTAAAGTATACATAGGTCAGTCAACTAGTTCAAAAGTACGTGAGTCAGTTAAATAGTTCAAAAGTTGGATCGATCGTTAACGTTGGGGCCCATTGGTGGGTGCACATTAAACAGAAGATGAATTCCATTGTCAATCCTGCATGAAAAATGAATCCCCCTCCTTTTTCGATGAGTTAACGAAAAATCGCGTATTCACCGAACAACTTGAAGAGAGGATAAAACAAGATGGCCGCCAGGGTGCAGCCACGGTGTTTGGCAGGTCCTGTGTGTTTGCCACAAAAGTATATTAAAAACCCTTGGATTGTGCCACGCTTGTCTGGTTTTCTCCTGTCTTTCTACCGCCTCTTGAGCTTAATGAGTCCAAGGAAAATGGATAACTTAACTCTTTACCCAGCAAAGAGGAGCCAACATTTTCTGTATGTAAGAATCCTGGATTGTGGTCATGCTAGGCCGCCCCCAGGTAAACTTGATCAAATAGCATCTAGATCATCTCCTGGGGTTGTGTATTTTTTGATGATAATACTTCTGGCTGGTGATGTTGAGAAAAACCCTGGACCTGTTTTGAGTCCTGTGATACAGCTACAGCAGCTCCCTGGGCTAACACCACCATTGCTACCTGGGCTACAACAGTTTCCTGGGCTAATTCCACCACTGATACCTCTTCTGCTACCTGCTAATTCCACCACTGCTATCCGGGCTACAACAGCTTCATGGGTTAATTCCATCATTGCTACCTGGGCTACAAAAGCTTCCTGGGCTAATTCCACCACTGCTACCTGGGCTATAACAGCTTCCTGGGCTAATTCCACCACTGCTACCTGGGCTACAACAGCTTCCTGGGCTACAACAGCTTCCCGGGCTAATTCCACCATTGTTACCTGGGCTACATCAGCTTCCTGGGCTAATTCTACCACTGCTACCTGGGCTACAACAGCTTTCTGGGCTAATTCCACCACTGCTACCTGGGCTACAGCAGTTCCCTGGGATAATAACCCCACTGCAGGACCCTTTATAGCTAAGCCCAGTATGTCACCACAACCCATTACACCCATGCGTACACAGAGGAACCCTGTATTTAAAAAACATCGATCATGTAAGTTATTTCAGACTCTTAATCAAGCCAGAACTATATGGGATCCACAGTGTAAAAACAAAGGGCTCTTGGGTGGCCATCTGAACATACGCAGTATGGCCCCTAAGAGGGAACAATTGGAGCATCTTCTTATTAACTCAAATGTAGATTTTATGGGACTTTCAGAAACTTGGCTTAAACCCTCTTCCCCACAAGCAGTGGGATCATTACAAGGCTACAATGTCTTTAGAAAGGATAGGCATTAAGGTAAGGGGGAGGGGTGTTACTCTATATAAAGGACTCTCTGAAATGTACACAAATAATTTGGCCTAATGAAATCTCAATTGAATGTGTTGGAGTTAAAGTGTCACTCTCAGCAGAAATGTCATTTACTGTTTTATGTCTTTATCGCCGACCTTCAGTAAAAGTAGATTTTTATGATCAATTTAAAGTACTTCTGAGTTGTTGTGACTTTAATAATGAGGTTATTCTAATACAGTGGTTCTCAAACATTTTCTGTCCTTCCCCACTTAAGGGGGTGGGCGAATTTTCAAGCCCCACTTGTCAACAAAATGATAACGAAAACGGCCAAGTTTACTATTTATTGAAAAATCAATTTCTAAACCAATAAGATCAAATAACACCAAGTTCAAAACAGATAAAATACACGTGCAATTGTTATAACAGGCTTTCTTTCAAAGAAGTCGAGTGGCTTATTAACGTGACTGGGGTGTGTTGTCGATAAGTGTCTTCCTACTTAGTCTCATGCTGTCTGCTGCCAGCGGTTTAAAACACAAAACACACAGAGTGCAACATAGGCTTCATCATGTTTTCCTTTCGGCTGACTTTTTGGTTGATTAGGCTGATAGTGCTGAATCGTCTGCTTTTATGTGGTCCATGTAACCCCCCCCAACACACACACACACACACACACACACATACACATAATCTCTTTCAAATAATATATTAGAACATAAATTCATAGGTTTATGGTTTACAAATTACAAATTATAACAAATGAATTTAATTATAAAGTAAGCGATATAAAAAAAAATGTTGTATAGGAAAAAAAATATATAAATTATATATTTTTTTCATATACAACATGCATATTTTTATATTGCTTATTTTATAATAAAAATCGTTTCCTGTAATTTTTCACCACAAACAATATTTATTTAGTGTAATTTGTGATAAATAATTTGTTATTTGTACATTGACAAACCCCTGCAAAATAAATGTGCCATAAAATAATCACTTTTGGGGGATTTGTATTAATCGTCTCGACGAGTGTCACGTGCCTAGGGTTAATTATAATAGTAATAATATATTTAATAATAATTAACCTTTGAATGCATGTCCTAATATAATTGATAGAGATTACGTAGGGGGGCAATCCGTGGCAGGGGGGCATTTTAGCGCATAACACGTGTTTGTGTCCGCGGTAAAGTTAGTTTGATATTCGCATCTCCGAATTCAATAGCTGCGTAAATAAACCCGTAAATAAGATACCCAGATATATTTCTTCTCTTTACAATGTCTTTAAGCTCCATCCGCCTTAAATTATACATGTTTAAAAGCGTAAACACCATTATTCTCTACGGCACAACGAATGATTTAGGGATCATCGCAAAATGCCGCACAGCAACAAAAAGCGCAGAACGATATTGATCTTCCCTTCTGTTCAGCGCCTGAAGGATCAAAAAGCAACTTTGTTGCCGCACTGGAAACTAGAAACGCCAGACTAGTACTGCCTGATAAAATATTAATGTTTAACAAAAATACAGAAACATCAGCATACACATTGGAATAAATGAAATGACATATATAATACCGAATGTTTCCTTATATATTGTTCCTCTGGAATTAACATGCCGATGTTAAACCGTTATTGTTGTACTATGGTTCCACTTTGTCTCTGATATTATCTTAAGTTTTTTGTATTTATGATCCATTTCATTGCGTGTGATTGTTTAGTTTCGAGTGTCCAATCTTTATTGTCAATAAACAAAAGCATGAATTAAAATAGGTACTTTCCTATTATTTTCCACTAATTCCCTCCCGTTCATTGCGCCCCACCTGTCATATCTGTATTCACCACTAGTGGGGCGCGCCCCACACTTTGAGAACCACTGTTATAATGGGAGATTTAAATATAAATTGGGACAACAAAAGTGATAGAAAGAAACTAAAAGAAATTACAGATAATTTTGGACTAACACAAATGATTAGTGATTCAACTAGAATAACAAATCGTTCTAAAACTTTAATAGATCTGGTGTTCCCTTTCAAAGGCTACACTCGATGCTGCGTGAAAACGCTATGGGAACATCTTGTCATGTTGCCGGTTGTGAAGCATGTGTGTACCAAACACGCCAAATTTTTGGCTTTTATAACCTCGGTCAGGTGACGTCATCTGATAGGACGCACCTGCAGGTTATAAATAGGAGTGAACCGGAAACATTCCTCAGATTCTTGTCTTCACCTTGTCTAGTTGTGAGCGTGTTGTGTCTAACCAGCAAAAATAAGTGTTTAACTCACCGATAATGGCAGAGTTTAAACGAGATGTCCCTCCGTGTGTATAATCCATATCGGAGGGCGATCTCTACACTTTACTGCTTCGATTAAGTGCTACGCGCATTCCTTGAGAATCTTCGAGCCGCCGCGCATTCCTGGGGCTTAAACACGTGCATCCGGCAGAGCAGTGAGAGACGGATTTAAAACTCCTTTCTTTCGCGTTCTCATCGGATCGGGAAATCCCTCTGTCCGCTCGCAAGCGCGCGCCGCGCTTCTTGTGAATGGGCAAGGATAAACATCCTCTCTTGCTTCCGCGGAGATGATAATAGGCTCTAAGCACTTAAAAATAATAATTAAAAAAAAAAAAACATAGACGGCAGGTTCTGTCGGGTGGCCGGGGGCGGAGCCTCAACGACGCTCTCTCCCCTTTTCTTAGCAATCTCCATATAAGTTAACCCTTTCATGGAGTAAGCTGTATTCATCCCGTGTTTTCCTGCCATCAACTTATTTATTTATTTAAATATAATTGAGGTAGAAACGCGGAGTTATATGATGACACCCAGATAGAAGAGACGCTTCCAGGCTATCTCTCTTCTGGGACATCATCCTTCCTGAAAAGCTATTATTTCCTTTCAAGTTGTGTAGACTTTTTATCTTCCCTGGAGGGAAAAGCTTTTCAGGCAGCAGGTCAGGTTGGCGCATTGCACACCATGGCGGTTTTGCACGCCTACCAGGCTGACCTGCTGAGAGACTTGAGTACTGGCGGGGCTCTGCAAGGTAAGGCGTATTGGATTTACGCCGGGCCACAGACTTGTCTCTTCGTGCAACAAAGCAGACGGCTCGTGCTATCGGCCGTTTTATGGCTGCTATGGTCTCCGCGGAGAGGCACTTGTGGTTGAATCTCAGGGGCATTAAGGAGAAGGATCGTGTATTCCTCCTCGATGCCCCATCTCGCCTCCCGGCCTACTTGGCGATGTCGTTAACTCGGTCGCCACTAGGTTCATGAGGCGAAGTTTGTATAACTAGCCTTCGGGAAATTCCTTCCCCGCCTTGCTCAAGAGTCGGGACTGTCGGCCACCCAGTCTCGACCGGGATCCGCCTCAAAAGAGGTCAGACTATATTGTCTTCACAAAAAAGCCCTGAGGTTCATGTGCCCAGGACCGTGGGGGGTGGCCCCCCAATGGGGATAGGCACGCAGAATTCCTTTTAAAGAATAAAGTGTTCTCCCTGGCACCCCCAGGAGGTTGGTGTTCTTGCTCCGCCACCACTGGTGTTTCGGGCAACTCCAGTCTCCAATAAAATGTTAGTTCTTCGGGTTTTTCCTGCCGTGTTTCAGGATGCCGAACATCTAACATCCCGCCCCCCCCCCCCCTTTTAACCAAGCCGCTGAGCTTTGCCCCTTTCTGAGAAACTGGCAGCGTGGAAGCTACTGCCAAGTATATCTCCTTGGGCACTAAGCACTGTACAGAGAAACTACAGGATTCAGTTCTCACATCACCCTCCGCGTTTCAATGGCGTGGTCTCCACTTCCATGAAACCGGAAAGTGCAAGAGAAACGGGGGGCTGCGTCCAATTTTTTAGATTTTGCGGGCTTTACCGCTATCTAAAAATAAATCAATGGAAATATTGCCACAACACAGGAGGTTCCTGAGGTTCGCTTTCGGGGGCGAAGCTTACCAGTATCGGGTCCTTCCATTTGGTCTAGCTTTTTCACCCGCACATACACAAAATACATGGATGTATTTCTGGCTCTTACGACTCCAGAGCATCCGTATTGAATTACATGACTGGCCGGCCCAGTCTCAGTAGCTAGCGCTTCGACATCAGCATGTCGTTCTAGCTAATCTTTGTTTCCTAGGATTGAGATCCAATGCCATGAAAGCATGCTCTTTCCTGTTTAGAGGACAACATTTTTGGGTGTCACATGGAATTTGAGCGTAAGCGGGCACAGCTGTCTCCCGCTCGTGTCGAATCCATTCTTAACACCATCAAGGAAATCAAGCTAGACCAGAAAGTGACCATCACTTTCAGAGATCTTAGCTCTCATGGCAGCTGTATCCACGGTGACACCTTTGGACCTTCTGCACATGAGAGCATTTCAGTTGTGGCTAAGAACCAGGGGATTTTACTCTAGGGCCAATCCCCAATAAGGGCTACGCGCCAGGTGCTTCGTACCCTTCCTATGTGGTTCAGACCCCGGTTTCTGACTCTGGGTCCCACTCTAAGTTCGTCTTGTCGTCGCAGATGCTAACGACAGACGCTTCCCTCATGGGCTGGGGTGCGGTCTTAAATGACCGTCCAGCCCAAGGGAGCTGGAGAGGCCATCTTTTTGCGCGGCACTCAATTGCCTCAAAATCATGGCTCTATTTCAGGCCCAAAAGCACTTCCTCCAGCAGTTGAGACTACCATGTCCTAGTGCGGGTGGACAACACTATGGCAGTCTCGTATATTAATCGCCAGGGCGGACTGTGCTCGCGCCGCTAAATAGCTAGCGCACCAGATTCCTGTCCCTCAGGGCGATTTACATTCTTGGAAAATCTCATGTAGCGTAGGTGGACCTCTTTGCCTTGCAAGATCAGCAAATGTCCCCTTTACTACTCTCTGACTCTAAGTCAAGCTGGTCTTCCAGCCAGCGTAATTAAGACTATTCTAAGTGGTGTTACCTCTCTAAGAGGATCGGACAACTATTGCCCTCTCCTATGAGGCGCGTGGGCTCACTTCGCCTCTAGGAATCAGGGCTTATTCAACCAGGGGAATCGCCTCATCAATTGCATTAGCAAGAGGTATTCCCTTGCAGCAAGTATGTGACACGGAGGGTTGGTCCTCTCCACACACATTTGCCAACATGCATCCTATTGTTTTTAAGCCTTCTGTCCTCCGCCTTTACAGCTTCGGAGCAGGAGAGACATCACTTACTGTGTCCAGTACGTGCTCTTCAGATTTACATCCACCGCATTAGCCAGTGGCGTAAGTCAGAGCAGCTTTTACATGTTTGAAGCCGCAAGCTGCGTGAGAGATGCTATTGCCCTCTCCTATGAGGCGCGTGGGTTCACTTCGCCTCTAGGAATCAGGGTTAATTCAACCACGGGAATCGCCTCATCAATTGCACTAGCAAGAGGTATTCCTTTGCAGCAAGTCTGTGATGCGGAGAGTTGGTCCTCTCCGCACACATTTGCCAATATGCATCCTATTGTTTTGAAGCCTTCTGTCCTCCGCCTTTACAGCTTCGGAGCAGGAGAGACTTCACTTACTGTGTCCAGTACGTGCTCTTCAGATTTACGTCCACCGCATTAGCCAGTGGCGTAAGTCAGAGCAGTTTTTACATGTTTTGAAGCCGCAAGCTACGTGAGAGATGCTATTGCCCTCTCCTATGAGGCGCGTGGGTTCACTTCGCCTCTAGGAATCAGGGTTCATTCAACCAGGGGAATCACCTCATTAATTGCACTAGCAAGAGGTATTCCTTTGCAGCAAGTCTGTAATGCGGAGAGTTGGTCCTCTCCGCACACATTTGCCAACATGCATCCTATTGTTTTGAAGCCTTCTGTCCTCCGCCTTTACAGCTTCGGAGCAGGAGAGACTTCACTTACTGTGTCCAGTACGTGCTCTTCAGATTTACGTCCACCGCATTAGCCAGTGGCGTAAGTCAGAGCAGTTTTTACATGTTTTGAAGCCGCAAGCTACGTGAGAGATGCTATTGCCCTTTCCTATGAGGCGCGTGGGTTCACTTCGCCTCTAGGAATCAGGGTTCATTCAACCAGGGGAATCGCCTCATTAATTGCACTAGCAAGAGGCATTCCTTTGCAGCAAGTCTGTAATGCGGAGGGTTGGTCCTCTCCGCACACATTTGCAGTACGTGCTCTTCAGATTTATGTCCACCGCATTAGCCAGTGGCGTAAGTCAGAGCAGCTTTTACATGTTTTGAAGCCGCAAGCGGCATGAGAGATGCTATTGCCCTCTCCTATGAGGCGCGTGGGCTCACTTCGCCTCTAGGAATCAGGGTTCATTCAACCAGGGGAATCGCCTCATCAATTGCACTAGCAAGAGGTATTCCCTTGCAGCAAGACTTCACTTACTTTGTCCAGTACGTGCTCTTTAAATTTACGTCCACCGCATCAGCTAGTGGCGTAAGTCAAAGCAGCTTTTACATGGTCTGGGGCCGCAACGGGGGCTGGCCCCCACTACACTGGGCTTATTGCCCTCTCCTATGAGGCGCGTGGGCTCACTTCGCCTCTAGGAATCAGGGCTCATTCAACCAGGGGGATCACCTCATCTATTGCACTAGCAAGAGGTATTCCCCTGCAGCAAGTGTGTGACACGGAGGGTTGTCCTCTCCGCACACATTAATTACATTTATAGTTTGGATGTTCATGCTACTCCGGGCTCACGGGTCCTCGAGTCAGCTACCCAGACATAGTTCTGAGACCTTCTCGGCCTTGTGCGCACACGCTACACAACCTTGGAGTCCAGACACTCGCAGTGCGGCGGCGTTGGCACTCTCGTTCCCATAGCGTTTTCACGCAGCATCGAGTGTAGCCTTTGAAAGGGAACGTCTCGGGTTACTTTGCTGTAACCCTGTTCCCTGAAAAGGCGGGAACGAGATGCTGCGTCCCAATGCCGCACTGCCTATGTGACCGGACGTCCGTTCAGACAAATCAATCTGAGGAATGTTTCCGGTTCACTCCTATTTATAACCTGCAGGTGCGTCCTATCAGATGACGTCACCTGACCGAGGTTATAAAAGCCAAAAATTTGGCGTGTTTGGTACACACATGCTTCACAACCGGCAACATGACAAGATGTTCCCATAGCGTTTTCACGCAGCATCTCGTTCCCGCCTTTTCAGGGAACAGGGTTACAGCAAAGTAACCCGAGACGTTCTCTAACAAACCACATAGAATGATAAAAACATATAATTTTCTGACTGGCTTGTCTGACCACAATGCCATATTCTTTTCTAGAAAGTTGACTAAAAAACGTTTGAGAAGTGTTAATAAAAGCACTAATATAAAACAAACATTTATTTCAAAGAGCCAAGAACAACGTTTAACTGCAGCTTTAAATAATTTTGATTGGTCTAATATATTATCTTGTGATGACACTAAGAAATGTTGTGATCTTCTATCCTCCTCTATTAGGGGGTTTTATCTCACTTTCAGAAGGCGGGTCATTCAAAGAAACGAGTTTATTCCTTGCCCTGGATCAATAGTGACTGTAAACAGCTTATGACTCTCAGAGACAAACTACTTAAAAAATCATTACAATCTGGATTAACTATTGATCGATTAAATTTTGTATCTGCAAAGAATAAAGTCACACAAACTTTGAGAATGGCAAAAGCGAATTTTTTCATGACTGTTGTTAATGGTGCCAAAGGAAATTGTAAGCTAATTTGGGAAAATATTAACAAACTCCTTGGTAAAAGTAAGCATAATGCTGATAAAGACCTTGAACTCAAATTTGATAATGAATCGGTATCAGAGCCTCTCAGCCTAGCAACTAAATTAAATGATTATTTCCAAAGTACCATTAATGAAATTGCACAACTGTTTTCTAATTCTTGGGACTCTCAACAAAATATTGGCAACACCGATCTCCATATGGATGCCTCGACTCAAAATTCAAAGTTTAATATTCCAATAATTACAGAAAATGAAGTAGAAAACATAATCTCTAAATTGAAAAGTTCAAAAGCAAGAGATGTGTTTGGATTTAATACCAATTTTCTGAAGCATTATAAATCGTGTATCTTGGTGCCTGTGACCCATCTTATTAATTTATCAATCATACAGGCAGTCGTCCCTTTGAGTTGGAAGGTGGCAAATGTCATACCAATTTATAAATCGGGTGATAAAATAAACCCTGCTAACTATCGACCTATCAGTATACTTCCTATCTTTTCAAAGGTAGCAGAAAAGTGGGTGGCTAACTCTATTATTGCTTGTGCCTTAATGTTAAAAAGACCGTATCAATGTTTTTTAGTAAATCTAAAACAACTGTGGGCGGAGTAAAAGTTCGCATGGGTGAACAAGAATCATTATATATAAGACGTAAGACAGAGTTAGTGGATTATAAAAAGGAATACAATTATTAGTGCAATATGGGTTGTTGATTAGAGATAGTTTAACATGAGTGGTTTAAATAGGGGTTAGTGTATTGCGGGTTAGTGTAATATAGAATGGTGTAATTTGGGTCAGTGTAATATCAGGTCAGTCAGGGCATGTCCAAATTGGTGTGTGTAATACAGTTGATGTTTTTTTGGTTTTCTATTTTGTCCTTTGTTGTTTACTCTTGTTATTGTTTGTTTTAACATAATGTAATCACTGTTTTTGTCTTTGTCTCTCTGTAAATAGTCTGTATATATGGCTCTGTGTGTATTTATTAATTTGTGTGTAACACCAACCTGCCAGGGGGTCTGCTGATGGAAATTAGCCTTAGGCTATAATCTGACATATTTACATTTGTGAAAATGTTCATAAATTTTTATTGTCTTTTTTCTCAAATAAAATAATAATAAAGACTCAGCGTCGTCCAGGAGCCGTCTTGAAATCCCGGACGAATCCAGCCAATCCACTTCGAAAGAAGAAATGCACGCTCTGTCCTGCTTTGCTGCACTTCTGAAAACTTCAGCGGTAATAATGTTTTTTTTATCAGCAGCTCTCGCTCCTTGCGAACGAATGTCTCTCCACCTTCTAGGCCTTCGCGTCACACACACTTTCGCAGCGTAACTAAGTGATGGCTCAATATCGCGACCGCTACCGTAGAGAAACAAACATAATCGCACTTGAAATAAAACCGGAAAACAACATAAGCGTCGTCACTCCACACTTGGGCCTGATATTACAGTTAATGTACTGGTCTCCAAACGGATGACGCACTCTTTGCTTTTTCTCTTGTAAAGACAGCGGATATCGCTGGCAGCGCACACGCTCACCATGCTCTAAATCACTTCCTCATCATGTGACTACATTAACCTTAAGCTCAACATTAATTGGCTTTCATTAGTACATCTGTATTGAATGAACTTTCTTATTGGATACTGAAACACAATTATTATTTTATGTTCCCAATAAAAAAAAGGAAATAATAAAACAACAACAAAAATACACTTTAGTACATTGTACTATTTCCGACACACAGCATACTTAAAACAAACTTGTTTACTACTTTTGGGGTTCCTACACACTCCCCGCACCAAAAATACAGTATGTCCCCATGCTGGTTACAAAGTTATTAGGCCGTACTTAGAGGGAAATCATCTGTTTACAGGGCATCAGTAGAGGCAGATTGTTACACATTTCACACAAGGCATTAGGATTACACTACCAAACATGTGAACTATTATAACCCCCAGAAACTGTTAGTATTTCAGTAGCTGCTACATGAATGCCACAGTGTTAAGATGATACAGACTGTATGTATGGCACACCCAGCTTATCATAGGTAAATCTGGTATTAGCTCTTCTCTCCCTACTTGATCTACGTACCTCAGGAGGTGAAACCTCTGCCTGAGTTTCATTATCAGTAGGAACAGCAGTCTGTAAGGTACGGTCATGAACTTCAACCACATCATCAACTACTTCAGTATTGCTATCTTCAGCCACCAGCTGAACATCAGATTGTACAGGTATTTCTGAAACAGTGTGAGCTTCGCTAGTTTCTAACCCTTCTACATCTTGTACAGGGTATTCATTCTGCATCTCCTCTGTCCATTGAGAAGGAAGGTTCGAGACATCCTCGGCATAAAACCCAAATTCAGACTCTGAATCTGAAGAATGGCCTTCTTTTGGAAGGGCCTCAATTACAAGCAGTGAGTCATCTGAATGAGCAGCTTTGAGCTTCTCTTTTGCTCTCCTACGCCTCAAAGCTCTAGGTGATGGAATAGGGCTAATATCTACCTGAAGCCCTTAACCTCACTTCCTGTCCCAAAGGCAAGAGGTTATTGCAGTGCATGACTTTCACTGGTCCATTACCATCAACAGGCTTTAAGCGAATCACTGGAATACCAGACAATTGACTCTCCACTACATAAGGATTTAAGCCCCATCTATCTGCCAGCTTGTGTTTTCCCTTGAGGCCAAGGTTTCGAATCAGAACCCTGCCACCCACATTTAAGCTATGATAGCGAACTTTCTGATCATACCTTGCTTTATTACTCTGATTCATCATTTCAGAGACATCTTGAGCTAACTGATAGGCGGTCTGTAATTCCTGCTTTATTTTGGACACATACTTAGAGTATGACTCAGGTGAGGTATTATCAGCAGAGACACCAAAAAAAACATCCACAGGCAATCTAGCCTCTCTGCCGAACATCAGAAAATAGGGGGAGTAGTTTCATTGGAAATACAGTTATACACATGCACCAACTGGGCTATGTGCTGACTCCATCTAGTTTTCTGACTAGGCTCAAGAGTACCCAGTTTATTCAACAAGGTCCTGTTAAATCTTTCTGGTTGGAAATCACCTTGGGGGTGATAAGGTGAGGTTCTAGATTTCTTCACTCCTAGCATAGTCAGCATGTCAACCACTAACTGGCTCTCAAAATCCTCACCTTAATCTAAGTGTATGCGATTAGGAAGACTATAATGTATGAAATACTTTTCCCACGAAGTCTTTGCCACTGTAGAAGCTTTTTGGTCATGCGTGGGAAAAGCTTGCGCATAACGCGTATAATGGTCAGTGACTACCAAAACATTACACACATTGCAGGAATCAGCTTTGATAGAGAGAAAATCGATACATACAAGGTCCATAGGTCCTGTACTCTTCATGTGAGACAATGGAGCAGCTCGTTGAGGTAATGTTTTTCTTTTTATGCAGCGTTCGCATGTCTGACAGTAAGCCTCTACATCACGCTTCATGCATGGCCAATAAAATCGATCACGAACTAGGCCATAGGATTTTTCGAAATGCCCCATCTCATCATGCCACGACTTCAACACTACATTGTGGAACTGTTTTGGTAGTACAAGCTGTCGCCTTACCTTGTGATCACTCTGTCGAACTGTTCTGGAAAGTAATCCATTATCTACGGATAATTTTTCCCACTCTTGTTTTAGGATTTTCATTTAAGGGTGCTTACTTTGGATATTACTAGCTAGTTTCTTATCAAAAATTGCCTTTCACACTTCTCCAAAGAATGAATCATTTCTCTGGGCCGTTTGAAGGTCTTTTGAACTAAGTGCGGGTAAGTGATCTGCAGTTACATCCGTAGCATGAGAGTAAGCCTTAGACATATGTGCCCCTGCCTGTTGCACTACACCCCGGGAAAAAACATTCCCTGTCCTCCTCTCCACAGACAAAGCCTGACAAAAAGCCCTCACCCCTGCAGCTGGAACTTCCTGCCACTCGTCATCAGTACTTAAACAAGAATGTGGACGCCGAGACAATGCATCTGCATCAACATTTCGGCGACCAGGTCTGTATTTCAAACTAAAGTTGTAGGTTGACAAGGCAGACAGCCAACGGTGACCAGCAGCATCAAGTTTTGCTGACTTTATTATATAGGTTAGAGGATTGTTGTCAGTTCTAACCTTAAAAGGAACACCGTAAAGATAATCATGTAGTCGATCCACAACAGCCCACTTCAGAGCTAAAAATTCCAGATTATGGGCTGGATAGTTTCTCTCGGAAGGGGAAAGGCTGCGACTGACGAAAGCTACTGGGCGTAACTCTTCCTCATGTTCTTGATACAGAACTCCTCCAAGTCCATCCATGCTCGCTTCCACATGCAACACATACTGCTTTTGTGCATCCGCAAAATCTAGCACTGGAGCTTAAGTCAGACAGTTCTTTAGGGTTTGGAAGGCTTTATCACACTGAGCAGTCCATCGAGATCCAAATGGTTCAGATGGCTTAAAGCAGGGTTTTGTGTTACTTACAGGTGAATTTCTGTTTCTCTTCTTTGCAGCAGAAGAGGGATACCCCTGCAGCAATTCATTAAGAGGTCGGCACAACATTGCGAAATTCTTTACAAAAGGTCTGTAATATCCACAGACCCCCAGAAAAGATCTGAGCTCTGTTACTGTCTGGGGCTTAGGCCAGGATACCACAGCTTCAATCTTGGAAGGATCAGTGGATATTCCATCCTTTGACACAACATGCCCTACATAGTTTACAGAAGTCCTGCCGAATTAACACTTGTCCAGGGAGATCTTTAGTCCCTCATCTCTCAACCTGTCAAGAACTTTCAAAAGGCGTTCTTTATGTTCCTTCAAGGTTCGTCCAAAGATGATTAGATCATCCAAGTATACGAGCACTTCCAAAAAGTTTATGTCCCCTACAGTGCGTTCCATGACTCTTTAAAAGGTGGCTGGCGCCCCACAGATTCCCTGCGGCATACGCTCAAATTCATAGAACCCCACTGGGCAAATGAATGCAGTCTTCTCCTTGTCAGCATCACTCATGGGTATTTGATAGTACCCACTTCAAAGTCAAGAACAGTAAACCATCTACTTCCAGAAAGACTATGGAGAGCGTCCTCAATGCGGGGCACAGTAAATTGGTCTGGTATAGTCCGTTGGTTGAGAGTCCAATAGTCCACACACATCCTAACTTTCCCTGACTTTTTGCGGACCACGACAATGGGCGATGCATAGGGGCTACGGGACTCGGATATAACGCCACTACTCTGCAGGTCTTGTAGGTGACACGTCTTCATAGTCAGCAGGGGCAAGACGGCGAGATCTCTCTCTAAAAGGGCGTGAATCATTTAACCTTATCTCATGAGTGGTGCTTTTTGAACAGCCCACATCCCACTTATGTAGAGAAAACACTTCCATTTTTTGCATCATTTTCTTACATAATCTTTGTTTTGCTTTTTCAGGCATTGTAGAATCTCCAAAATTGAAAGATGCAGGTGTCAAAGTATTTTGCTCTGGTTGCTGTTTGGTGGTAAGTTGTGGCACTAAGGATACTGGAAACACATGGGCAAGAGGAGTTCCACGCTTCACCCAAACTTCTCACTTAGACCTGTTCCTTACGGTCACTGTGACCCGGCGACTGGAGACAACAGATGCTGAATAAAGTTCAGGCCTCACTTCTAGAGCATCAGAACTTGTATAACCAACCACTGCTCTGTCTACTAGCACTAAAGATTCAGTCACCTGACCAGGAAGCTTGAGCAGACCAGGAAGTTGCAGAACTTGATTTGGTGTCAAAACAACAGGGTTACGCTTCATGAACCAAACTTTTCCATGCTTGTCGGGGTCATCCTGCAAAACATTGGTTTGTTGAATGTTCTCATACACCTCTCTGATTACAGGATGTATGGTTAGCACATTCAAGAATTTCTCCCCAGCTTGTTCACAACAAGACTCCAGCAGCTTCTTCACCAAGCTAGTATTGGTCCTAAGCAAAATTGCTATTCCTTCCCGATTCACAGGATCAGGGCAAACAATGGCAAGCGTATCAATCACCTGATGCACTCCAGCTACACTTTCTGTGAATTCAAGTCTAAGGGGCAAATATCCGTCATAGGGGTATTTATGTGAACTTAAACCCCAAATCTCAAGGTTTTGCACCGGCTGAAGATCCAAATGGGTAAGATAAGTATCATAAAAACTACGATATAATAGAGTAACCTGTGACCCGCTGTCAAGAAGTGCTTTGGCATAAATGCCTTCTATCTGGACAGGAACTTCGTAAACAGGACCCACTAATCCCTCAGGTAATTTTGTTTTACTGGAATAAAAAATAAGTGAACCCCAATTGGAACATGTTGTCTCAGGAGCCCTGTGCCGTTCCTTCACTGAGCTCCTGCCCAGTTTCCCTGCAGGCGCTGCATCTTCATCAGCTTCTGATTCACTTTTCTGAGGTCTTCGGGTGCTTTGCACTCCCACTTCTTATGCCCATCTTCACCACATTTATAGCAAAAGATCACACACACAGTTGGCTGGGTGGGTTTAGCTTTTTGGGAGTTGTCTTGATTTACACTCTCTGAGCTTTTACTGGGTGTTTTCTGAGGATTACAATCAAAACCACCAGGCAAAGTAGCCACGTTCAACAGCTGACTCACCTGAGAAGACAACTCGTTAACCTCCTTCTTCAGGTTTTGTAACTCAGAAGGCACAGACGCCTGGGGAGAGACAACAGTGGCAACAGAAGCTTTAACGTTTTCCCTTGCAGCCACCCAGTGTTCCTCCTCACGTATTTCTTTCATCAATTGTGAAAAAGATGGAGGACTCTGCAAAGTGTGAGTCATTCTGATTCGCAACACAACCATATCATTGGTAAGTTCCCCCCTAATTAGCTGTTCCATTCTGGCTCTATTGATGCCGACTGCATCAATCCCACCCTTTAACAATGCTCGGTGGAGAAGTTTGTCTAGGCGATACAGGAAAGCTGAAAGTTTCTCTCCACTTTCCTGGTAGGTGTGACGAAACCTAGCCATAAGGTCAGGCCCACTCTCAGTAGGTCCATATGCGGTCTCAAGGGCAGCTAAGTACTCATTTGCAGTCGCAGATGGATTACTCACTTTTAAAAACCTGACCATATCAGCAGCAGGAACTCGTAAACTCTCTACGATGCGTTGTTTCTTTGCAGCTTCGGGGCACTGCCATTCATTTATCATTTGTGCAGCCTGTTCCATCCAGATTTCATACTCCTCTTCACCGGAAGGGGACAGGTTTCAGTCCAGAAAATAATCTTAGCTTTCTATAGCCGGGACTACCATTGGGAACTTGGTTGCACCAATCTGCTAATTTTCCTATAGCATCAACAAGGTCCACACTGATAACCATAACATCTGGTTCTAGATCAGCACTGGCCTCCACTAGAATGAACAACCATCTACCAGTTACATCACCACGACGGCTACATATTTTTGTGCGACCAAAATTTTTGACTGTGTTTAACACTTTTCCAATAGTGTCATCACTAGTGCATAAAGGAACATTACTCAAAACAATGGCACGTAAGACATTTAAATTCTCTTCTCTACTCCACTCAATAGTCTTAACCAGATCCATAATTTCTGAAGGTCAAAGTAAACAACTAGTACTGGAAGGAAGAAATCTTAAAGTCTACTGTTTATATACTAAATCATAAAGGGACAAAGAAATCACGGATAAACAGAGGAAAGAAAAAAAAAGAATCCCAGCGATGCCTCCAAAATGTAACCCTTTTCTTAACCCTAGGGGTTAATTTAATTATATACTCAACAAGAATCCTGGATCCCTGGCAGTTGAATGGTGAATTAGGCCGGTAACTTCTTAACTTTCGGTTTTAAATTTGTTAGCAATCACTCAATTTCTTCTTAGATTTTTTAAAATAACTTTACAATTCAATTCAATTCAATTTTATTTGTATAGCGCTTTTAACGATTTACATCATCACAAAGCAGCTTTACACAATCAAAAGAACTAAGTTTGTATGAAATGTGAATGTGTATGAATCAAAATGATATGATTGTCCCTGATTGTCCCTGATGAGCAAGCCTAGGACGACGGCGACAGTGGCAAGGAAAAACTCCCTGAGATGGTAATAGGAAGAAACCTTGAGAGGAACCAGACTCAACAGGGAACCCATCCTCATCTGGGTAAAAACAGATAGCAGGGATTGATGTGCATAATAATATGCGAGACTGAAAGTTCAATATAAGAGGAGATGTGTAAGATTAAAGTCCAGTTTGTTCCTGGAGGCTCAGGTAGACTGTGAAAAATTTTAGTCCTGAACTATTGAGCAACTGAAGTCACAAGTCCTCAGAGAACAGCTGTCTGCATCAGTCAAGGACAGGACCACCTTCATGGAAAAGTGGAACCAACCCTAGTCACCACACGCATTCCAGGCAGACCACATGGGGGCATCCATGTGATAAGATCTCCAACCAGAAGCAGGACTCCAGGATGAGTTAGAGAGGTCCAGCGGGCAGAGGGGGTCTGGATCACTGGCAGCTCAGGAGCGACATGTATAGCTTGACAGAGAGATAGGTAGAGGAAAAAGGAGAGAGGGAGAAGAGAGAGCAGAAAAGGAGAGAGAGCAAAGAGATGGAGAAATAACAGTTAGGTATGGTCACAGTCGAACAATGTAAAAATTCAATTCAATTCAATTCAATTCAATTTTATTTGTATAGCGCTTTTAACGATTTATATCATCACAAAGCAGCTTTACACAATCAAAAGAACTAAGTTTGTATGAAATGTGAATGTGTATGAATCAAAATGATATGATTGTCCCTGATTGTCCCTGATGAGCAAGCCTAGGACGACGGCGACAGTGGCAAGGAAAAACTCCCTGAGATGGTAATAGGAAGAAACCTTGAGAGGAACCAGACTCAACAGGGAACCCATCCTCATCTGGGTGAAACAGATAGCAGGGATTGATGTGCATAATAATATGCGAGACTGGAAGTTCAATATAAGAGGAGATGTGTAAGATTAAAGTCCAGTTTGTTCCTGGAGGCTCAGGTAGACTGTGAAAAATTTCAGTCCTAAACTATTGAGCGACTGAAGTCACAGGTCCTCAGAGAACAGCAGTCTGCATCAGTCGAGGACAGGACCACCTTCATGGAAAAGTGGAACCAACCCCAGTCACCACACGCATTCCAGGCAGACCACACGGGGGGAATCCATGTGATAAGATCTCCAACCAGAAGCAGGACTCCAGGATGAGTTAGAGAGGTCCAGCGGGCAGAGGGGGTCTGGATCACTGGCAGCTCAGGACGACATGTATAGCTCGACAGAGAGATAGGTAGAGGAAAAAGGAGAGAGGGAGAAGAGAGAGCAGAAAAGGAGAGAGCAAAGAGATGGAGAAATAACAGTTAGGTATGGTCACAATCGAACAATGTAAAAAGTGAATGTATATTGAGTGTAGAGTGCAAGCAGAGACTCCGGCAGGACTAACTATGACAGCATAACTAAAAAGGGAGAGCCAGAAGGAAACACAAACATGAGGGCTTCCAGAGATGTAAGGCAACCAATCACCTCACCGTCAACAAACCTGAGTGATCAATGAGAGTGGGGAAGACAGCATCCAAACATACCAGTTCACCTAATACTCTACGTCCATGAGTCCCCCAGATCTGCTCCTTTACCTAAGGATAATCTATTTATAAAAATGCTCGGCTAAATAAATAGGTTTTTAGCCTGGACTTAAACACTGAGACTGTGTCTGAGTCCCGAACACTATTTGGAAGACTATTCCATAACTTTGGGGCTTTGTAAGAAAAAGCTCTGCCCCCTGCTGTAGTTTTAATAATACGCGGTACTGACAAGCAGCCTGCATCCTTTGATCGAAGTAGGCGTGGCGGATTGTAAGACACTAGAATTAGATTGTCAATTAAGGCATGATTTGGTACACAATATTCCTGGTCTAGTGCAGTCTGTGTATCAAATTCAAATGTACTAACTAATGTCCTTTTTAAAAGATTTTTCAGTCAAAGCAGGTAAGTGCGTGTGTCTGAAAGAGAGAGAAAGTACTTTTATACTTTATACTCCACCCTCTGTAAACTAAAACAGGACAGACCAGTTTCCCGGCAGAGCCATGACACTTTTGTACCAAATCTCTGCTTAGATGCCGCACAGTGAGTACATCTAAATTTATATACAAGACTAAAGAATCAATTTAAAAAGCTAAAATAACTTTGAATTATTCAATCCATGTATAATTTGGTTATTCATTTTTTAATTAAGAAAAAAAGATGACCAATTGTTTTCTTCACTATTCACTTCCAAGTTAAACTCGTTGAAAACACATGATACAGCGACTTTTTCATTGAACATATGTGGGCTGACCTGGAAGGGTTTACTTGTGTTGAATAACTCTAATTTACTTAAGTTATTCAGCCAGAAGAGCATAAATTCTGTTTGAGAAATCAAACATGCATTTATCTTTATTTAATTTAGATTGATTCAACTTTGTCATTGTGCAGAGTACATGTACAGAGCCAATAAAATGCAGTAAGCGGCCCAATTACAATAAATACAGTGTGATTATACAAACAGAAGATGCGTTTGGTAATAGAGCTATAAGAAAACTAAAAAAAACTTGATGATTCAAAAAAAACTAAAATGATTCTATAGCATGATTGTAAGTAAACGGTTTAATGATACAAAGTCATATATATATATATATATATATATATATATATATATATATATATATATATACGTTAGCTCTGTGTATGATTTAAAGAAGAAACAAGGTTTATATTGACTGTAACACTGAACTTAAACCAGTTGTAATTTCATTGAAAGAAAAAAAGCTTATTTTCAAAAAGTGTACATTTTATATCACCCAGTATAACTACAGTACAGCAGTCTGAGGGGCTTTACCCAAATTCCTGTATTTTTATCTACATATTTACATTTTCACAAGACACAAACTAAACAATTTTACAAAAAAAAAAAAAAAATCCAAAACATTTGTTACTTGATGAAACAGGTTTGTCTAGAAAAACAAGTCACAGTTTAAACCCAGATATAATCTCTTCATGTTCCCAACAATAAAATAACTTACTGGATTATTTATAGAAAGGGTGTGTTACCTTACACGCCCTCAACAAGATCACAGAATTTCACTGTTACGGTAAAAAAAATAAAAATAAATACAAATAAATACAAAAAAGAATTCATTTTACATTTACACACAATCTTAATAAAAATAAAATAAATAAAAATGCTCATTTAATCACATACACAACCATACACAGTAAGATAACCAGTAAAATGCTTATACCACTCTCAGTGACATAAAATAGAATTATACTACGAATGAGAATTTAACTCTAGAAAAAAAAAAGTGAAAAAAATCTACAGTGAAATAAAAATACACCTGGGAATTAAGTTACAAAATAAAATGGAATTAAAATAAAAAATAAATACGCGAACAAAATTTACAAAAGTGTAAAGTGTCAAATATAAAAGTCTAAAAGAAAAAGAAAATACTGTATAGTGTGGAATTGTCAAATGGGTTGTACTGGCAGTTGCTGTGGGCACAAAGGGCAGGCATAGGCACAGAGGGGTGTTTTAAACAAAGAGTCCTTTAATAATACAATAACATAAAACATGCATAATGAAGAAACAAAACAGACAAAGAAACCAACAAACTCAAACTATGACTAAAAGCATATAGCGAACACAGGCTCCATGGCGAAACACCCTTGACACAGGCTCTTGTGGCAAAACACAGGCTCTTGAGCTGTACAAAACGTAACATAGGCTCTTGAGCTGTAGACACGAGGTCAAGAGCGAGACACAAGGCTAAGACCTCACAAACAAACTACGCATGGAGCTGAAGACGAGACTAGAGACAGGACAGCAGATGACGGAACGGGGTAGTAGCCAAACGAACCCATATCCGAACCTACCCCCAAGTTCAATCTAATCAGTCCTTCAGTCACCGCCCGCATTATCTTGGGGTAACCGTGGACAATCATTTGTCATTTTCCCCACACATCGCTAACCTTACTCGCTCTTGTCGATTTCTTCTTTACAATATCAGAAAAATTCGCCCATTTCTTTCTTCACAGGCTATGTGCCGTTTTTAACCTTCCCAAGTTCTCCCACACCACCCCACTCCTCCGCTCCCTGCACTGGCTTCCTGTTGCTGCCCGCATCAAATTCAAAACGCTGATGCTTGCCTACAAAGCTAAAAATGGCCCAGAACCCACTTACCTCTCTGCTCTAATCACACCACGCACTGCACCACGTTCCCTCCGATCCTCCAGCACTGCTCGCCTCATCCCACCATCTCTCAGGGATCGAGGGCGGCATTCATCCGGGCTCTTTTCTGTTCTGGCACCTAGGTGGTGGAGTGAACTTCCTCTAGATGTCAGTACAGCAGAGACTTTGACTATCTTTAAACGACGACTCAAGACGCATCTGTTTCTCCAGTACTTGGACTAACCTTTAGACAAACAAGACTTCGAGACTGAATCAGCTCCACAACACTGAAACACAAGGGACCTTGTGTCTCTTTTTCCCCTCTTGGCTCTTGACGAAGGCGGTCGCACCTGCTCTCCCTCCCTTATCTCTCGCTGCTTGCTTCTCTTGTCTGTCTTGTGAATACTATTCAGAGACTCTCTTCGTCTTGCTCTTGAAAATAAAAAGGAATATGGATTTGATCAAGTGGTCTCTGAATGCAATTGACACAATCTTCTCGACGAGAAATGTGGGTTCTGGGGAACCTACTTGTCCTGCTGGGACGTTTGCTGCTGGATACACGATGGACACGATTTTCCACCACAACTACACAGCCAACAGAAAACTTTTTAATAGTTTGATACAGGAACTATGGCTGCGGTGACAGCTAAATCGACTGTCGAAATCGACAAGAAATCTTGTCGATTTCTTCTTTACAATATCAGAATAATTCGCCCATTTCTTTTTTCACAGGCTACTCAGGTGCTTGTTCAGTCCCTCGTTATTTCAAGACTGGACTACTGCAACTCGCTCCTGGCAAGCCTGCCTTTGTCCACGATTCGTCCTCTGCAACTGATCCAGAATGCAGCAGCACAACTCGTTTTTAACCTTCCCAAGTTCTCCCACCCCATCCCACTCCTCCGCTCCCTGCACTGGCTTCCTGTAGCTGCGCGCATCAAATTCAAAACACTGATGCTTGCCTACAAAGCTAAAAATGGCCCAGCACCCACTTACCTCTCTGCGCTAATTACACCACGAACTGCACCACGTTCCCTCCGATCCTCCAGCACTGCTCGCCTTATCCCACCATCTCTCAGGGATCGAGGGCGGCATTCATCCAGGCTCTTTTCTGTTCTGGCACCTAAGTGGTGGAATGAACTTCCTCTAGATGTCCGTACATCAGAGACTTTGACTATCTTTAAACGATGACTCAAGACGCATCTGTTTCTCCAGTACTTGGACTAAACACCCCCCCCCCCCCCCCAGCCCGGAAAAAAAAAAATAATAATAATCATATGTGTTGGACTAATGGTACTTAGTTATTAACCTAGTTAACCCAGTGTAAGTATGTATCCAATGTTGTAAACGTTAAAGCACTTTTTGTAAGTCGCTCTGGATAAGAGCGTCTGCCAAATACCTAAATGTAAATGTAATATATTTCTACATGCAGATAAACAAGCAAACAGAAAGTGGAACTAAATGAGAACAAAGAACATTTCCATTACCTCTGAGCTTTAATCCTGCCCTTCCATACTTTAGAGCTCCTAGTCCTCCTCAAACCAAAAGCATAAAACCTGCCTCTTAATAAAACAAATTTAATTATGCTATGGATAGACATCAACTCCAAATGCCTTTTCCTGGTTGAGTTTATAAGCTGTAATTATATATTAAATCAGAATTAGATTTTCAATTAAGGCATTATTGGTACACAATGTTCCTGGTCTAGTGCAGTACTTTGTGCCTTCAATGGTTCAGTCTGTGTATCAAATTCAAATGTACTAACTAATGTCCTTTTTAAAAGATTTTTCAGTCAAAGCAGGTAAGTGCGTGTGTCTGAAAGAGAGAGAAAGTACTTTTATACTTTATACTCCACCCTCTGTAAACTAAAACAGGACAGACCAGTTTCCCGGCAGAGCCATGACACTTTTGTACCAAATCTCTGCTTAGATGCCGCACAGTGAGTACATCTAAATTTATATACAAGACTAAAGAATCAATTTAAAAAGCTAAAATAACTTTGAATTATTCAATCCATGTATAATTTGGTTATTCATTTTTTAATTAAGAAAAAAAGATGACCAATTGTTTTCTTCACTATTCACTTCCAAGTTAAACTCGTTGAAAACACATGATACAGCGACTTTTTCATTGAACATATGTGGGCTGACCTGGAAGGGTTTACTTGTGTTGAATAACTCTAATTTACTTAAGTTATTCAGCCAGAAGAGCATAAATTCTGTTTGAGAAATCAAACATGCATTTATCTTTATTTAATTTAGATTGATTCAACTTTGTCATTGTGCAGAGTACATGTACAGAGCCAATAAAATGCAGTAAGCGGCCCAATTACAATAAATACAGTGTGATTATACAAACAGAAGATGCGTTTGGTAATAGAGCTATAAGAAAACTAAAAAAAACTTGATGATTCAAAAAAAACTAAAATGATTCTATAGCATGATTGTAAGTAAACGGTTTAATGATACAAAGTCATATATATATATATATATATATATATATATATATATATATACGTTAGCTCTGTGTATGATTTAAAGAAGAAACAAGGTTTATATTGACTGTAACACTGAACTTAAACCAGTTGTAATTTCATTGAAAGAAAAAAAGCTTATTTTCAAAAAGTGTACATTTTATATCACCCAGTATAACTACAGTACAGCAGTCTGAGGGGCTTTACCCAAATTCCTGTATTTTTATCTACATATTTACATTTTCACAAGACACAAACTAAACAATTTTACAAAAAAAAAAAAAAAATCCAAAACATTTGTTACTTGATGAAACAGGTTTGTCTAGAAAAACAAGTCACAGTTTAAACCCAGATATAATCTCTTCATGTTCCCAACAATAAAATAACTTACTGGATTATTTATAGAAAGGGTGTGTTACCTTACACGCCCTCAACAAGATCACAGAATTTCACTGTTACGGTAAAAAAAATAAAAATAAATACAAATAAATACAAAAAAGAATTCATTTTACATTTACACACAATCTTAATAAAAATAAAATAAATAAAAATGCTCATTTAATCACATACACAACCATACACAGTAAGATAACCAGTAAAATGCTTATACCACTCTCAGTGACATAAAATAGAATTATACTACGAATGAGAATTTAACTCTAGAAAAAAAAAGTGAAAAAAATCTACAGTGAAATAAAAATACACCTGGGAATTAAGTTACAAAATAAAATGGAATTAAAATAAAAAATAAATACGCGAACAAAATTTACAAAAGTGTAAAGTGTCAAATATAAAAGTCTAAAAGAAAAAGAAAATACTGTATAGTGTGGAATTGTCAAATGGGTGGTACTGGCAGTTGCTGTGGGCACAAAGGGCAGGCATAGGCACAGAGGGGTGTTTTAAACAAAGAGTCCTTTAATAATACAATAACATAAAACATGCATAATGAAGAAACAAAACAGACAAAGAAACCAACAAACTCAAACTATGACTGAAAGCATATAGCGAACACAGGCTCCATGGCGAAACACCCTTGACACAGGCTCTTGTGGCAAAACACAGGCTCTTGAGCTGTACAAAACGTAACATAGGCTCTTGAGCTGTAGACACGAGGTCAAGAGCGAGACACAAGGCTAAGACCTCACAAACAAACTACGCATGGAGCTGAAGACGAGACTAGAGACAGGACAGCAGATGACGGAACGGGGTAGTAGCCAAACGAACCCATATCCGAACCTACCCCCAAGTTCAACCTAATCAGTCCTTCAGTCACCGCCCGCATTATCTTGGGGTAACCGTGGACAATCATTTGTCATTTTCCCCACACATCGCTAACCTTACTCGCTCTTGTCGATTTCTTCTTTACAATATCAGAAAAATTCGCCCATTTCTTTCTTCACAGGCTATGTGCCGTTTTTAACCTTCCCAAGTTCTCCCACACCACCCCACTCCTCCGCTCCCTGCACTGGCTTCCTGTTGCTGCCCGCATCAAATTCAAAACGCTGATGCTTGCCTACAAAGCTAAAAATGGCCCAGCACCCACTTACCTCTCTGCTCTAATCACACCACGCACTGCACCACGTTCCCTCCGATCCTCCAGCACTGCTCGCCTCATCCCACCATCTCTCAGGGATCGAGGGCGGCATTCATCCAGGCTCTTTTCTGTTCTGGCACCTAGGTGGTGGAGTGAACTTCCTCTAGATGTCAGTACAGCAGAGACTTTGACTATCTTTAAACGACGACTCAAGACGCATCTGTTTCTCCAGTACTTGGACTAACCTTTAGACAAACAAGACTTCGAGACTGAATCAGCTCCACAACACTGAAACACAAGGGACCTTGTGTCTCTTTTTCCCCTCTTGGCTCTTGACGAAGGCGGTCGCACCTGCTCTCCCTCCCTTATCTCTCGCCGCTTGCTTCTCTTGTCTGTCTTGTGAATACTATTCAGAGACTCTCTTCGTCTTGCTCTTGAAAATAAAAAGGAATATGGATTTGATCAAGTGGTCTCTGAATGCAATTGACACGATCTTCTCGACGAGAAATGTGGGTTCTGGGGAACCTACTTGTCCTGCTGGGATGTTTGCTGCTGGATACACGATGGACGGTTGGGAGAAGTGGCGCATTGTGTGCCTGGCCGCACTGTCTCTGGAGGACGTTGAAGATATCTACCTATTCGGAACTCTGATAACAGGAATTCTGCTGATTGGATTAGGTGGGATACTTGGATATCGAAAAATTTTAAAAGCAGTCAGTCTCAACCCCAAGAGACTGGCTGGCTGGGAAATAGTGGTGACGAGAGCTGTCTGTAATCAGACTGTGGTTCTGGACTGCAAATTGGATAACATCTTGGTAAGACTAGCAGCTATGCAACATGATTTGGACAGACCTGGAGACCAGTGATGGACATTAAATATCTGCGAAATTGGCAGATTTTGATCGAAACCTGGAAAATATGATTTTCTTTTTCGGCTGCCCCTTTTCTCTCCAGCTACTGCATTCAAGGCCGTCGCTGGAGACATAACTAACTCCCCGAAGACCAAGATAACGAGACGCTCTGGAATCCTAATCCCCACCCCACTTCAAGGACACCTGGCGCAGACTATTACGGGATGTTACAGGCTTACAATCTGACACGCACACACATAACACACACATAACAGCTACAGATAGACACTCTACCTTCCCCTTATCCAACGCCTTCGTGTGCTTATTCCCTTTAGTGTGGGTTGGTGGAATCGGTACCAGCGCTCTCTAGCTGCAGGGACTGGAGCTGTCCGCCTACGTTGGACATTTCCTATCCCCCTGTACCCTCATCGTTGCAATGTTTATGTCTTGTGATTACATGTTTTTATGTGCTTGTTGCTGAGGTATTTTTCACCCCTGATCGCACACTGCCCTTTTCGAAGGACAGTCTGGGAGGGGCTTTTTTACCCTCGCTATCCTATTGTATCTTATTCCTTATTTTTCTATGATGCCGCCGGTTCGGTGGCTGCCGTCGCGACTCTGTGGTCGCACAAATCATTTCACTGCATATTGTACTCTGTATGATTGTGTATGTGACAAATAAACTTGAAACTTGTTTGCTTGTTTGCTTGTTGAAACCTACATATGACCACAACCTTGAGCCTTGGGACATGCTCATCGGTTATGTTACAAAACAAACTAAAATACAATATAAAACAAACCAAAATACAAAACAAAATGACCACATAAACAATAATGTACAACCAATGCTTGACTCAGGTTCCCTTAACAACTATTTATAGAAGATCTAATGAGCTACCTTGGTTCAGGTGCGCACCTGCATCACCTGACCGAGGTGCCTTCTGGGAAACTGAGTCTGCAAACAAAAACTACAAAAACCAAACATTGCCCTCTAGTGGCAAACCCTCACAGGAATATAAAATTTGAAATTGTAATTATGAAATGATAAAAGCTGTGTATCAGAAGCAGTGTGATTGTCCATGGCTTAAACTGCAGATAGTCTTCTTTCTTATGTGCAAACGAGACTGGCATGTTTATTTTATAAGTACAAATCTTTTTTATAAGATCAAATCTTTTTTTTTTTACAAGGGATTTAATATGGTATATTAAGATATTATTAGTAACTAAAAATGGCATCAGTGTAAAGGTTTGAAACTTCCTTTCTAAAAGTGATCCAAATATTTTTGCTAACTTTAATAACTTTAGTAACCTATAACCTTCATAATCTTTTCCAATCTCAGTAATTGTTTCTGATAAATTTAGATAATCTTTTTTTGAAGTTGTTGCTGTAGTTTGAGACATTGCCTCTGTAGATCAGGGCTGGAGACCGAGGAGGCCATAATGACCATTTGCTGTTGTCCTTTTAAGGATTACACCTTCATTTAATTTTAAAAATACCTAAAAATGTTCTTTTTTAGACCAATTTAATAAATTATAATTTAGAATTTATAAATAATTATATTCAACTGTTTTAGGTAATTTCTTTTCTTCAGACTAGACTTTTAATAGATTATTTACACAAATTTACATCTAATGTCAAATCATAAATATACAAACAATATACGAGGGTTCATATTTTGATGTATGATTTGATCTATTAATATCTGTGTTGTAGAATGATGGAGGGAAAGAGATCAGACTCACCAGAACCCAGTTGTGTGTCCATGGAGAGTGACGACTCAATGAAAGGGCCAGTGAACTTCAGAGACAGAGACAGTTCTACTGATGTGAGGTCAGTACAGTGCGGGGTTGTACAGCAGCATTCCACCTGATCAAACTCACTTAACTTTTTCACATTGACTTCATCAACTTTATTACATTATTTTTTCACATTTATTCTATATATTTTGTTCTCATATTAATTGTGCTTTAGAACAATGAAGAGGAAGAGATCAGACTCACCAGAACCCAGCTGTGTGTCCATGAAGAGTGACAACTCAGCAGTCCGTCCAATTAATCTCAGAGATGGAGACAGTTCTCCTTATCAAACGTAAGTGTAGAAACATGATTTAATGTAGTGTTCCATTTGATTAATCTTACCCTGCTTATTTTAAAGCTCGTCATGAACTTTGTCACTTTCTGAAGCAGTAAAACACTAAACTGACAGTGAGGAAGATTCCTTTAAGAGTTCAGTTCTGCCTGCAGTCCCTGAGTTGGAGGTTTTGTAATGTAACACAACTACTGTTACATCTTAGACATTATTAAAAAAAAATTCTTTATTTATTCATTTTTCAAACATTTTAAAATACATTATTAACTATGAAATCCTGAAATGAGTTTACATGGTTGTGGTAATAAATGTTAAGCTTTATTTATACCATAAATGTGTTGTGTGTTCTACTTTTTCACAGAGCACAGATAAAGACTTCAGACAGCAGAAATGAGTTGGAGTTCATATTCAAAGTGTGTACCTTTTTAATATGTGTGTCTTTGTAATGTGTGTAATTTGTCCCTGAATAGGAACAGATAAAATTTCAGTTGTAACTCTATTTAAAACCCAAAGACCTTTTCTTAATTCTTGAAATGAAAATATTTGTGTCAAGAAAACATTAAGACCTGTTCCTGTCTGTTTCTAATCAGGAGTTGGAACACAAAGTCATCACTCTAATAAAGAACGAACTGAAGAGGTTTGAGAAGCTCTTGAGTCCAGATTACCCAGCATGCACTGAGAGAGAGGTGGAGGATGAGGAGGATCTGCACAGTGTGAGAGAGGGAGCGCTGAAGATCACACTGCACGTCCTGAAGAACATGAACCTCAATGATCTCGCCGATACATTGAAGAACAGTAAGAGCTCTGAGTCAATTATTATTTTAATGTAACATTTTTTTTTTGAGAAATTATATTTTTACTTCATAGCATTTTTTGACCATGGAATGGGTAACATTTCTGGTTCATTAATCATTAAAATATCTTTGTGAAATTCAGACAGAATTTACTTGTATGTAATTGCACAGCGTTTGCCTTTCTTGTGGGATTATACAGGACATTAAATTATGTTTAATATAATAGTCGGACCTAGTAAAACAATTAATTCAACCAACCATGGATAGAAATGTTTAAAGGAGAAAAAAATATATAAAAATCAAAACTTGATTCTGTGCTAACTTAACTATGGAATCTGTCTCTTAGAGCCTTAAAATTTTTTCCAGAACCAGACAAAAGAGGAAGAGAGAGAGAGAGAAAGAGAGAGAGAGAGAGAGAGAGAGAGAGAGAGAGAGAGAGAGCGCAAGGGGTAGAACATATAATTTGTCTTAAAACTCAGAAACACAGTTTTTGAGAAATCACACACAAACAAACTTTAGCCCTATTCGCACATTATTAGTATTATTTGGGGACCTCGTATGATTTAGAAATTACCCCCCAAACCCACCAACCCTTTGGATGTGTGTGTGCTGAATTCACACAGGATAAGCGAAGACTGTGATTTTATTTAAATTTACTGACTTATCTCCTAGATATTATCTTCTAGATGTCAAGGCTTTGCATAGCATCCGCTTACTTGTTTTTCAACATGCTTGCTAGTGCTAAGAAGAAAAACCAAAAATAAGAAATAAGGAAAAAAAAAACTTTCAAAGCACTCCAATGCAGTCGTCATTGTTCATGGAACATGGATAAAAAATGCACAGGAAACAACAACCTTTAAAAAATTGTATATAACCCCAGACATGCGATCACAGACAGGCTGTTTTGTACAGGACTAAAATACAGGTCCTTCTAAACAAATTAGCATATTGTGATAAAGTTCATTATTTTCTGTAGTGTTCTGATAAACATTAGACTTTCATATATTTTAGATTCATTACACACAACTGAAGTAGTTTAAGCCTTTTAATTATTTTAATATTAATGATTTTGGCATACAGCTCATGAAAACCCAAAATTCCTATCTCAAAAAATTTGCATATTTCATCCGACCAATAAAAGAAAAGTGTTTTTAATACAAAAAAAGTCAACCTTCAAATAATTATGTTTAGTTATGCACTCAATACTTGGTCGGGAATCCTTTTGCAGAAATGACTGCTTCAATGGCATGGAGGCAATCAGCCTGTGGCACTGCTGAGGTGTTATGGAGGCCCAGGGTGCTTCGATAGCGGTCTTAAGCTCATCCAGAGTGTTGGGTCTTGCGTCTCTCAACGTTCTCTTCACAATATCCCACAGATTCTCTATGGGGCTCAGGTCAGGAGGGTTGGCAGGCCAATTGAGCACAGTAATACCATGGTCAGTAAACCATTTACCAGTGGTTTTGGCACTGTGAGCAGGTGCCAGGTCGTGCTGAAAAATAAAATCTTCATCTTCATAAAGCTTTTCAGCAGATGGAAGCATGAAGTGCTTCAAAATCTCCTGATAGCTAGCTGCATTGACCCTGCCCTTGATAAAACACAGTGGACCAACACCAGCAGCTGACATGGCACCCCAGACCATCACTGACTGTGGGTACTTGACACTGGACTTCAGGCATTTTGGCATTTCCCTCTCCCCAGTCTTCCTCCAGAGTCTGGAACCTTGATTTCCGAATGACATGCAAAATTAGCTTTCATCCGTAAAAAGTATTTTGGACCACTGAGCAACAGTCCAGTGCTGCTTCTCTGTAGCCCAGGTCAGGCGCTTCTGCCGCTGTTTCTGGTTCAAAAGTGGCTTGACCTGGGGAATGCGGCACCTGTAGCCCACTTTTGCAGGTGTTTAGAGTTAATTAGTTGATTCTGATGTTTTGGTTAATTACTCGTTTGAAGAACCTTTTCATGATATCCTAATTTTTTGAGATAGGAATTTTGGGTTTTCATGAGCTGTATGCCAAAATCATCAATATTAAAATAATTAAAAGGCTTGAACTACTTCAGTTGTGTGTAATAAATCTAAACTATATGAAAGTCTAATGTTTATCAGTACATTACAGAAAAAAAATGTAACTATATCACAATACACAAATTTTTTGAGAAGGACCTGTATAGTAGCTCATTTGTGGGAAATCTTTACTTTACAAATTACAGATATGGTCGATTCACATGCGATTAAGATCACAGACAACTTCTGCAAATCACATAAGTAATACTAATCCCATGTGAATAGGACTTTAAACTGTGTTGATATGCTTTGGTTTGGTAAAGTTCAGGGAGTTTAGCCCTATTCCAAATCAGCCATGTCTGTAATATTTAAAAGTATTTTGGCTGCTGGGTCATATCAATATACAACATACAACATACAACAATACAATGTGCAAAAAGAGACAATTTTATGTCTTATTTTATTCTCCTGTTCATAAGAACTGTTCCAGGTGTCTCAGTATCAGCAAAAACTCAAATCCAGCCTAAGAGAGAAGTTTAAAAAAATTAATGAAGGAATTACACAACCTGGAAGCTCAGTACTTCTAAATGAGATCTACACAGAGCTCTACATCACAGAGGGTGGGAGTGGAGACGTCTGTAATGAACATGAGGTGAGACAGATTGAAACAGAGTCCAGGAGAG
The DNA here is from genome assembly GCF_024256425.1 of Clarias gariepinus. Taxonomy (NCBI): domain Eukaryota; kingdom Metazoa; phylum Chordata; class Actinopteri; order Siluriformes; family Clariidae; genus Clarias; species Clarias gariepinus. The sequence goes on from NC_071126.1 coordinate 23,924,279, forward strand.
CAGCAACACAGGAGACACCCATCAAATGTAATGATCTCTTTAAAGACAAGTCCATCAGAAGTGTGCTGACCAAAGGAGTTGCTGGAATTGGAAAAACAGTCTCTGTGCAGAAGTTCACTCTGGACTGGGCTGAAGGAAAAGCAAATCAGGACATCACCTTCATGTTTCCACTTCCCTTTAGAGAGCTGAATCTGATAAAGAAGAAACATCTCAGTCTGATGGACCTTCTTCAACGCTTTTTCCCAGAATTGAAGAACTTAACATTAGAAAGGTATAATGCTCACAAAATCCTGTTCATCTTTGATGGTCTGGATGAGTGTCGACTTCCTCTAAATTTCCAGGACAATAAGAGTGTGTGTGATGTGACAGAGTCAGCCTCAGTGGATGTGCTGCTGACAAACCTCATCAAGGGGAAGTTGCTTCCCTCTGCTCTCCTCTGGATCACCTCTCGACCAGGAGCAGCCAATCAGATCCCTCCTGAGTGTGTAGACCAGGTAACAGAGGTACGAGGGTTCAGAGATCCTCAGAAAGAGGAGTACTTCAGGAAGAGGATCAGTGATCAAAGCCTGGCCAATAAAATCATCTCACACATTAAGTCTTCAAGAAGCCTCTACATCATGTGCCACATCCCAGTCTTCTGCTGGATCTCAGCCACTGTACTAGAGAGAATGTTGGGTGAAGCAGAGAGTGGAGAAATCCTCAAGACTCTGACCCAAATGTTCACACACTTTCTGATATTTCAGATTAAACACAAGGACCAAAAGTACCATCAGAAATGTGACCCTGATCCTGAGAAGACCAGAGAGAGTATCCTGGCACTGGGAAAACTGGCTTTCCAACAGCTGGAGAAAGGAAACCTGATCTTCTATGAGGAAGACCTGCGAGAATGTGGCATTGATGTCAAAGAAGTGTCCGTGTACTCAGGATTCTGTACCCAAATCTTTAGAGAGGAGTTTGGGCTTCACCTGGAGAAGGTGTTCAGCTTTGTACATCTGAGTGTTCAGGAGTTTCTAGCTGCTTTATACTCATTCCTCTCATTCATCAGCAGAAACGCAGATCAAACAGAACAACAAACTTCTGATCTGTCAGATCTTTTTACTAAGTCTAACATGACTGATTTTCTGAAGAGTGCAGTGGACAAGGCCTTACAGAGTGAGAATGGACACCTGGACCTGTTCCTCCGCTTCCTTCTGGGTCTCTCGCTGGAGTCCAATCAGACTCTCTTACGAGACTTAATGCCACAGATACGAAGCAGCTCTCACAGCAAACAGGAAACAGTCGAGTACATCAAGGAGAAAATCAGGGAGAATCCATCAACAGAGAAATCCATTAATCTGTTCTACTGTCTGAGTGAACTGAAAGAAGATTCTCTAGTGCAGGAAGTAAAAGAGTATCTGAACAGACAAGGTTACAGTCGTCTAAGTAGAACCAGGCTTTCTCCTGCTCAGTGGTCAGCTCTGGTGTTTGTGATGCTCAACTCAGAAGAGGAGCTAACTGAGTTTAATTTAAAGACATATGACCCATCAGAGGAATGTCTTCTGAGGCTGCTACCAGTGGTCAAAGCATCCAGAAAAGCTGAGTGAGTATTTTTTTAATAAATGTTTACTGCATGGTCTCATCTAAATTATTAATGTGATTTTTTTTAAATGATTAACATTTTAATGTTTTTTGTTTTGACTTACCAATTCATTATTTTGACTTACTAAAAAACACTTGACAGACCATGCTCTCAGGCCAAACAGTAATCATTGGGAATTGAGCTTGTCAACTTCAGCTCTCTAAACCTCTGCCAACAAAGCAGACAGAATGACAACAGAGCAAGACTAAAGACAACTGAAACACATGGGCTATTTTCTGTTTTAGAGTGTACTTCAAAGTGTGCTTCCTACTCCCTGTTTGCTATGCAGTCAATGTTGATTGAGGGGCGTTCCCTTGACAAAATTCCACCATTTAAAACACCCTGCAATATCACCAGCACAGACATCACTTTCTCTATGTGTTACCATGGTAACATAAGCATCTAGGATACCCATTGTTGTTACTGTGGAAATTTCACACTACGGAAATTAAATATTAAATATTTATTTAAGCAAAAACTGATAACATTATAAAACTTGTATCATTGATATGTGTATAAATTGTAAAGAAATGATTTAATTTACATAATGTAGGGAGAAATAATTTTGTGCAAACTACTAGCCTATGTAATAATGATGATTTATGATTAAATTAAATGTTAAATTATTGTGTAATATTAATATTATGTTAGGTGGCATGGTGGCTTAGTGGTTAGCCCTGTCGCCTTGCACCTCCACGTTCTGGGTTTGATTCCTGGCCAGGTTTGATTCCCACATAGAGTTTTCATGTTCGCCCTACGCTTGTCTTTCCCACAGTCCAAAGACAAGTAGATTAGGTTAATTACCATTCCCAAATTGCCAATGAAGACACAAAAAAGAAATGACACAGGAAATGACCCATGACCTGAAATACAGGATGCAGAGAAATTGGGAAAGGTGAGGCTTCCTTGTAGACCTGTCTTAAGTCTAACTAGGACAGGCTGAGCTATGCATGACATGTGCAAAGCAAGAGCAGGAAATAACTAAGGTAGAATTGGGTTCAGGTAAGGCCAGATAAGGCTCAGCAGGACCCATGTTTACTCAGCAACTTAGAGTAGGAATTCAGACCTAATTAGGAGTAAGAGCAATTTATCAACATTCTTAAAATAGGAAATCAGACCTATCTCCACCAAAACTCTCCCGATCTCTAGAGATATTCTAACTGGTTAGAAGTTGCAAGGAAATGACATTTAGACAGATTCATGCATGGAGAAGAGATGTTTTAGTGACGGAAATTAAGCTTAAAATACATTTCGATAAAAAAATTATATTTTTGTAACATCTTACATGCATTATGCAACTTGTCCAATAACCAAAATTTTTTATGCTGTCTCCGCTGGTGACTGCATAAGTTTTTTCAAGTAACAGCACAGATGACACTTTGAAACAATAATGATTTGGGTTTGTTGCAGCCATCAAAGTCAAAAATAATAAATCAAACTTTGCTCATACAGCACCACAGATCACTTGCAGCAATTCATATATTTCCCCACGCAACAGAAATAAAAGAAAAACAAACTGCAGTCTTGTTCGACACTGGTGTTACTGGAGTTGTGGATATCATCCATGGCACACACATTAAAGTAATTGTCCAAAGCACCAAAGTGAATGCTTATGTAGACCAAAACATTATAACAGAATCAACACAAATCAAATGGTCATGGATGCAACATGATCATCCTATTCTGGGCTGGTGGCCCTGCATTGGAGCCCATTGTGGGGAGCGACACTCAAGTCTCACCATAGACATTGTGACACATTGTGGTATCCTTCTGCATTATCACCCAACAAAGTACAGTTCCTCCAGAGGATTCTCAATGGAATAATCACGTGGTCACCGGGTGTTCCTTTTTTAAGTCCAGCAAACTACCCCAAGATTAAACAAACTTCGATGGGGATTTTGATTGTAAAAGACTGTGCAAATAAACAATATCTTATCAAATAAAATCTTATTCGCTCCATGTTACAATTTCTCTTTCAGTCTACATGAGTGTAAATTGACAGATGAAAGCTGTAGAGCTCTGTCCTCTACAGTCCTCAGCTCAAACTCCTCCAGTCTGAGAGAACTGAACCTAAGTGACAATAACCTGTATGATTCAGGAGTGAAGCTGCTCTCTGCTGGACTGGAGAATCCACACTGTACACTGGAGAAACTGAGGTTTGATTGAATGCATGCACACACACACACACACACACACACACACACACACACACACACACACACACACAAGTTAAAATATATATTGTATATTGCCCCCCGAAAAAAGCTAATTGGAGTCAGGTGTTAGCATACCTCAAGTCTTGTTAAGAAAATAAGTTTGGAGGTGTGGACTAGAGCTAGTTTGACTGATAAAAACCTTTTGAGTTTGCTCCGCACAAAAAGAATATACCAATGTAAGCCATGCCTTGCCACCAAGAGCTTTCAGAGGATTTAATCAAGAATTGTTGATTTACTAAAACTGGAAAGGGTTACAAAGTGATTAAAAACTTTAGATATTGTTTAGTCTACAGTTAGGCAAATGGAGACACTTTGGGATTGTGGCTACTCTACAAAAAAGTGTGCACCCAGTCAAAATGACTCGAAGAGCACAAGAAAGACACATCATTGAGGTACAAAAAAACTACTCCGAGTGACAGGCAAAGATTTAAAGGCATTATTGGAACTGGCTAGCATCTGTGTTTATGACTTTGAATGGCAGGACACCACAAAGAAAGCCGCTGCTTACTAAAAAGAACATTGCTGCATGCCTGAAGTTTGCAAAAGAGCACATTCACACTCTACAGTGTTATTGGCAAAATGTTTTTTTTTTTGTACTGATGTAACTAAGATTGAACTATTTGGAAAGAACACATAGCACTATATATGGCTTAAAAGGGCACTGCATATTATTATGAAAACAACATCCCAAAGAGAGGAAGATGAATTCCCAAGTGTATCAATAAGATCTTGAGGATAATGTGATAATTTCTGTATGTCAGATAAATCTCTGTACTTGGGTGATGCAACAGAGCAATGATCTAAAACCCTGGATCAAGCCAACAACAGAATAACTTCAGAAAAACAAAAAACTTTTGGAGTGACCAAAGAGCCCAGACCTCAACCCAATAGAGATACTATGGAATGACTTGAAGAAAGGAGTCATTAATCCTTACTTATAACAATGAATTGTTATATTCAGGGATGTGAAACAGGGGACCTGGCTAAAAGCTTAAGTATGCCTTGCATATTTGCAAATAATAATCAAAGCACTTCAAGACACATAATGCATGTGCATGTGCGTTTGTCCCTCTCCTGGTTCAGAGCACTGGCCACTTAGTGTATCAAGCTGTGCCGAAGGAATAAAGTGATGATTATTCCCTTAAATCATTTTTATTAAACATTTGGTGTTTGGCTTTTCAGCCACTTGTGCATAAATGTGGCTACTTGAAGCTATGGGGTGTTTAGGCCCTGTTAGTGTTTTTTATGCTGCGTGCACCTTCATTTTAACACCCTTTTTATTTAGTGCTTACTTTTTGGTCAGGTATTTTGTATGCTATTTGTCCAAAGGTGCTTAATATGACTTTCTTTAAAGGTTTTATTGGGCAACCTAATAAAAATCTTTTCAACCATTTTACTAAGGAAGATCATATTACACCTTTACATCTTGGCTTTAATTATTGCAATGGGGATAATAGTATGGATTAAATGCTTAAAGAAATGACCAAATATGTCCTTTGAAAACAGCCTACTCCGAAGTTTATTATTTCTAAACTGTAACTACTCTAACTGAGGCTGGTATTTTGTATAAGTGTCGGCTTTAGAAAAAAAGAACTGAAAGAAAAACAAAAAGAGTTGCATAATAAAGAAAAAAATACATCTTAAACATGACCATGCTTAAAGAAACTTAGAGCTGAATGTTGCTCTTCCTCCTTGGCAATAGCTAGTAAAACAGACCTTGTTGATCAGCAATCTTCAGATGGCATAGAGTGCCAGCCAAGACCGAAAAGCACTGCAAAGAGTAATAGAAATGGCACAGAACATCAGTGAAGGACGCTTTTGTCCATCCGTGATTTATATTACAGACAATGCCTGCAGAAGGCACATCGACTTTTCTCCCTGCACCGTTATAAACCATCTAACGTAGCAAAGGTAAGCATAATATAGTTTTCCGACTACCCACACAGTTTGCAACTAGACAATCACCTTAATGCATTGTTTATTATAAACGGGCGATTAGGGATTATATAGAGACGGATGTACATAGAGAAGAAGCCATAACCATGTTCTATGAGAGTATAAGTTAACTTACACTCCGCATTCATCGTGATTATTAGAAAAGGCGATCTGCAAAGAGTCATAGTAAAATAAATCACACTCACCGAGCCTGGTGAAGATGAAGCAGGAACACGAAGCGTTAGTACAGATCCGATTTTTAGGAGCAGCTTCCTAGTAAAACCTGCTTTATATTGACCCGCGTTTATAAAGCAGTCTGGTGAAAAATGATTAGCGCAAACATGAACGCATTTAGGTAAATCAGCGGGGACGTTAGCTTTAAAAACTAAATTCAGCCACTGCGTCCTCAGCGGCTCAGATGTCGGTAGTAAATGACGACTGCTGTGTTTGCTATTACACCCAACAACTGTACACAACACTCACTTAGGCGCCATTTTGCTCCAGCGGCGAAAAACAATGGCCGACAGCTTCTTCTCACTCGGGGCGGGTCTTTGCTAAAACAACAGTGTCAATCAACTAGTGTAGGAGCGGCCTCTTGTGGTGTGGCGTCACATCGACAGGCATTTGAGATTGGCCTGATTTCAGAAGGGGCATGTTATTGTAATAAATGAAAAGAAAACCACTGGGCGGCTCTTTATCATCGTAGAGTGGTTGTGTACACACTCTCCTAACACACAGTTCAGTCCAAACAGCTTAAAATAGTGCATGTAGTGCTGTATGACCCCTTTAAATTACATTTAATTTAATAAAAATTTATTTTATTTGTATAGCGTTTTAACAATGGTGATTGTCACAAAGCAGAAATTTAAATTATTGATTGTGAAATTTTCTTCTGTTTCAAATTTTAAAACAATCTAGTGACCTTATGCCTCAAATGAATTGTGCTTCCACTGCAATAAAACAGATGCTGTTTCATCTGTTGCTCTTGTGAGAGGTCTTAGGGAAAGGTTTTTAGCATTGACCTTGCATGAAGTAATTTTGCACTTTGATCATTGCTTTGTGTTCAACTCTTATACTTGCAAATGACCTGACAGAAAGCAGAGTACTTGCCACTCCAACATTAACATCTGCTCCAATTGAGCTAACGACCTCCTTACATGTGTCCTTACACACTTCCAGATACCTTCCCAGTGTGTAAGGACACATGGGATGTCCAGAAAAGAACAGGAAACGTTAGTCTAGTTTATGTCATGTCATTTTAGTCTTTTGAAGCCTTATTGTGCTCATTACCGTGTCTTTCCCTGATTTATTTTTTTTTGATGGTTCAGTACTTTGGTGAAGTAATTTTAGAAATTACTTAATACTTATTAATTACTTAGTTAATACTGGCAGTATACCAGGCTCATTTGCTTTTCCTCTTTTTGATGATTACATTGACTAGCCGGGGGGCTGTAGGGGGATTTGGAGGAGTTGGTTCTACAAGTTTAGGACTAAGCTGGACCTTTTTAAAGGTTATTGACCCTTAAATTCATGTGGCATGCAATAACTTTGCTCTTGTTGTGCCATTTGATATGTGAAATGCTTCAGCAACCTTCAGAGTCTTGTCATTGTTGTATTGAAAAGTGTCTGTAGCTGTAAAGCTTACCTTGATGACTTAGTCCTTAGTCCTTAGTCTATTTTCATCTGCTCATAAAGATCTTTAAAGGTTCTTGTGTATGGTAGAGTATTATAAAGTGTTTTGCTGCAATTATGCCATCATTGCTGTGCCTCTTACAAGTTTACTTAGCCCTAAGGTTTCTGGACAGAATTGAAAAAGAGACATTAGTATTTATTTTAACGTTTTGTTGTGTGTTATATGCACTATTAAACTGAGCACGCATGCTGGACCCTAAAATAAACACACCGGCAGGTGCGGCTCATTCAGACTGAATACCTGACGGCGGCGTTGCCTGTATAAATGGCCACGCCTTTGCCTGTTCAGAACTCCACGTGGTAGCAGCCTGCGGATTTACCTGTTCTGAACAGTTTATGCGTGATTCTGGCCCGTGTCGTTACTCATTGAAGTTCTTTGATTTTAATAAATGCACAACTTTTGGTGAATACAGATCATAATCAGCTGTTATCTATTGATAAAAAAAATATCATAGCTTAATGCAGTGGAGTCAGGTATTACCGGGTTAAGAGCTGACCATTTGGTACATACTGTAAATGAAGCAGGATAATATTCTGGCTGATCCTTTGTCGTGGTTGTATGTCTGTGGTAATGCTAGTTTGATGTTTAATACTTTCTGGTGTTTTTAAGCTGCCTTACAGTTACGTGTAGGGCATACACTGATACGTTTTTTTTGTTTTGTTTTTTTTGTAGGTAGCCTTGGACTTTAAAAGGCCTGGCTACAACCCCCTGTCCTCTCTTTAAGTCTCTCTCTCTCTCGCTCTCTCTCTTACAGTTTGCTGCTGGATCTGCACTACACATACTCTAATTTATAATAAATGTATTTACGGTTTAACTTTTCGGTTGTGTTTTCATTATTTTGCATTTTTCTTTAAACCAAGGCATGTAACACATGACAGAGAGGTAGTTATTTTACAAAAGGTGGTAATTTGTTAGATTGTTTGGCTCAGCTTTATATGGACCAAATTTTCTATGTATTATTTGGACAGTAGTGACTTTTCTGAGATCTTTCTTGAGAATCATTTATAACTACGGTAATAAACACTAGCTATAAAATGTAATTTTTTTGTGTGTTGAGATGATTTTAACATAAAAAGAACCATTTCAGACAATATTTCACTCTCTAAATGTCAACATTTTCTTTTAGGCTGTGTGGGTGTAAACTGACAGAGGAAAGCTGTAGAGTTCTGTCCCCAGTTCTCACCTCAAACTCCTGCAAGCTGAAAAAATTGAACCTGAGTCACAATAACCTGCAGGATTCAGGAGTGAAGCTGCTCTCTGCTGCACTGAAAAATCCACACTGTACACTGGAGATACTGGAGTAAGAGCATCCCCAATATGCTGTAGATTTAATTCAATTTAAATGTATCTGTATAGTGCTTTTGGCAATAGACATTGCTGTAAAGCAGCTTTACAAAATACAAAAAAAAAATCAATTAGAAGAAATATAAAATATAACAGGAATCAGTTTATCAAATTGTCAGATTGTCATTGATGAGTAAGCCAAGAATGTGGAGATGGGGGAAAGCCTCCCTGAGACGGCAGTAGGAAGAAACCTTAAGAGGAACCAGACTCAATAGGGAACCCATCCTCAATGGGACCATAAATCAGTCCCTGCTATATCTGTGTGCTATAAGGCTGCAGTGAGAATGCTGAGGAAACTTCTCAGGATTACGTCCCATCTGTAGAGAGGAGTGCTAAAATAATGGTCACTGCATAGAACCAATAGGTGTACTAGCCTTACAGTACCTCTGCAATTTGTATGCCTGGGTTCCTTAATATCATTAATATTCTTTATAATATTATAATCATATATTCCTTATATAATTAACAATATCGTTCTTATTGCTACCAGTTGCTGCATTCTGATTTTGAACTGTAGATCCTATGTCTAGTTTGTGGATTTTTTTATGTTAATTTTTTCATTTTACATTTATCTGCAGCCCATTTGCAAACTGAATTGTGACTTGCTTTCACTGGTCTATTTCCATACAGTGTTTTGGTAAGAATATAGACCAGAAATTTGACTGTCACTTTGTGTAATTCAAACTTGTGTCACATACTTAAGGAGCTAGAGAAACTAGTGGACATGATGAAAAGATTTTTCTTCTGAACTAGCTTTAAAGTATCATCCCACCAATCCATCATTTTTTTTTATAAACTTAGATTTAAATATTGGACATAAACTCCAGGTCCGCTCTATGTGATATCTGTCTTTTGGCTTGTTCCTCAAAATTACATCCTTTTCTGTAGATGTCTTATTAACCACACACACCTCTGGACCTTTATTTCTTATTCTCTTTCTAAAGGATGTGGGAATGCAACATTACGGATGAGGGTTGTATTGCTGTGGCTTCAGCTCTGGAGTCAAATCCCTCATCACCCCTGCAAGAACTGAATCTGAATGGTAACAAGCCAGGAAAATCAGGGATGAAGCGGCTTTCTGATCTTCTGAACAATTCAAACTGTAAACTAAAGAAACTACAGTGAGTAACAGTTTTTTGTAGATATTAGAAGTGTGTCAGTGTATGAGAGTAAAATGTCTTGTTTTTGATTGTGTATGTTATAAAATATACTGCAAGTATTAATGTGCGAAAACTATCATGAGAATATGTGAATGTGTTTTTTTTTTTGTCTTCATTAACCTATGTTTATTCTTAAAAAAAATATTTTGTGTAATCTTGAAAGGAGGAATTAACTGACTGTGTAAAAATATAGTCCTGCTAAATATATTCTGTGCTGTTTTTTCCTTGTAGTGTTACCATGAGGAAGATTGAACAATAATCCCACACAGAGGACTCTAAGAAATTAATGGAAACTTACAGTTTCCACCATCATAAGAAAACATTTTACATTTGTTTTTGGTTTACAGTTGATTTTGTTTGGTGGGATTTTAAACCTAATCTTAATCCTGACTGGTTTAAAAAAAATCTGTTAGGAAATTTATTCCTAACTGAGAAAGTACCCAACAACTTATAAACATTTGTCCTATCTTCTAGAGATAACAATATCGGATCTTGATGATACTGTACCACATGTGTAGCCTGGAGTCTAGTGAGTGAGTAAAGGGTGTCATACTTGAGCTCCCATATCAATCACAGTAACACTAGCCAATCATAGGTGTCTGTGAGCTCGCACAAGTGAAAGTTGGCAGACAGCGCTTGTCCTCTGAGTGTGTTATGCTTCCCCCTGTAACAGTTCGATAAGATGGCTTCACTTACTGCGGCGCACATCAGCACATGAACATGGTTGGATCTGTAATTATTTAATTAAGCTGTAATCAAACATAAATGAAGGAGAAAGTCAGTAAAAAAAAAGTACAGAGGTACATTCAGTACCACGACCAATGACTTTATTATATTTATTCATATGATATTGCATTTATTTACATTTATTTTTAATACATTTATTACATTAGTGATGACTGTCATTGGTTCTCTCTTTCAACACTTGGGTTTTTATGGCAACATTAACACCCTGTTAGAAGTGAAAATTGGGTACATAGTATTTATTTTGCATATTATGCTCCATATTATTCATGCTAGTTTTAAGAATTATTTTACTTCAAGGTATAATAAGGCTATTTTAATGCAATAAGATGTTATTTTCTTGTAAAAAAAAAAATAATAATAATAATATTGTCATGTTACAAAGAGACTACAAATGTAAACTCTCCTGTCCTGGACTCCTTCCTGGTTAAGTGCATGAAGATTTTTTCCTAAATGTTAAATAAACCTCTCTATTTCAATGATTACACACTATAGTAAAATAATGTATAATATACTGTGTGCAGACCAGACAGCACGCTGTGGCGACCCCTTGATGGGAGCAGAAGAACTACTATAAAAAACTATTTATAATACTCATTTATAGTTTGTAGTGGTTTCCTATTTTATGTGAGTGAGAAATATTTACTATGTTAATCTCAGTGTGGCCTTGTTCATTTGTAAACTATATAAACATATCTGATTCACTGACTATTTCATGGGTTATTTTGGTTAATTAAATGTATAAAACAGATCTTAGGGGCAAGATCTCATTCTTTCCTGCATCAACAATGTACATTTTATGTGAATGAAGATAAATTAATTTTATATACACAGTACATATAAATACATATAAGTTGAGCTTCATCGCTATAGTCCTTTTGATTCTGAATGTCAGTGAATAATTCATTGAGTAAACATTCAATACCTAGGGTCTCTTTCACTTCTCTTTCCCACTAAACTAGGTTTTGTTACATTCCAAAGACATTTGTGTAAATAGTTTTTCACCTTTACATGTCAGAGTGGAACTGCAGTAATAGTCTTAACTGGAATTCAGCGCAATTTCCATTGCATAACATTCATATGAAACACTTATTGACCATGACACCCATCCAAATCAACAGCTCAATGTGGAAACAGTCCTGTGAGACTTGCCCAGAGAGATTTGTATCAGAAGCGCAAATGAAAAAAAAAAGCAGTGAAACTAATAGTTAGTATTTAGTCATTACTATTGTAATTAATTGTATATTTCTTTAAATTTTTTTAAAGAAAGTTTTTAGGGGAGGGTTGTTTGTTAGTTTTTCTGGTTGCAGCTATTTGTTTTTCTTTAATTGTTAATCTTTTTTGACTCCATACAGTTAGAGGTACATCGTAAAAAGTGTCTGTAAATATAAAAGTAAAATACCATATAAATGCTACAGGATAAAACGTATTTCACAAAACTTGCGATGACCGTAGAACTTACAGTGAAAAACTGTAATTAGTTTTACAGAGTAAGAACTTAAATTTAACAGTTAAAAACATATAAAAATACGTTTTTTATTTTAATTTTTAAAATGTATGATATACTGTATTTACGATATCTACGATGTCTGTTGGGTTATCGGTTTGGAACTAAAAGAAGTCACTGAGGCACTGCCCACCAGACCTGCATGTGCACATCTTTCTTTCCCTTTTTCCCTTCCTCCCTCCTTTAACCCTTTCCTTCCCTTTTATCCTAAATAATATTACCCCTTTTCCGTAAGACCTCGCCTCGTATCCGTGCTTGTTGTTGCCGCCCATTTGCCAAACTGGTTAGAAAAATACATGAACATATTTGACACCCCTTTGCAGTGTGCACTTAAAAACCACAATGTATATATTTTTCTGTGTAACGTGTAATAAAAGCCCTTCTATAAAATTGTATGTCTAAATTGTCTGCCTAAAACGTTAAAAAATGTCCACCCAATATGTATAACATGATCACATAACTCCTCTAAGACATACTCCTTGCAAGTATGTCCTCTAACATATTGAGTAAGGTTTATCTTATGTTTATGTAATCTAAAGAAACTTGATTTTGCTAAATCATCATGCCATGTGATTGTAGTGTGGTAGATATCACACCTAGGGCTTGGGCAGTGTCATTGGCCAATTTTTCAACTTCATGAGATAGGATACGGATCTGATCCAAACTAACAATAATACCAGAATTAAGGCCATAGAAATGTCAAGGTAATGACGTCGGTTACACTATGAGAGGGAAGATAAGTCTGATTACAGACTTCCACCCCTGGAGAGCAACTGCTTTGGGACTGCTTTGGGACTGCTTTGGGACAATGCCAATTGTTAAAAGCACTATACAAATAAAATTGAATTGAAATTTAATTCACAGCCTGGGTACAGTGTGTTCCTCTTATCAAAATCAGCACCTGACACTTTAACTCAGAACACATTATTTGTATAGCGCTTTTAACAAATGCCATTGTCCCAAAGCAGCTTTACACAATCAAAATAATTATTTAAGTTTGTATGAAATTTGAATGTGTATGAATCAAAATGGTCAGTTTTTCCCTGGTGAACAAGCCGACGGCGACAGTGGCAAGGAAAAACTCCCTGAGATGGTAATAGGAAGAAACCTTGAGAGGAACCAGACTCAACAGGGAACCCATCCTCATCTGGGTGAAACAGGGATCAGGAACTGATCCGCATAAAGTCTGCATTCCTTATCCAGTGAGTGTCTCTGCTGGCATTGCATGGTCAGAACATGCCATTTCAGTCTGTGACACTTGTGCTTTATTGCATATTAATGTATCAGCATTCAACATAACTACTTGTTATAATGTAATCCAGGCAGTCGCCACTCAGTGTTGCTCTCCAGGGGTGGAAGTCTGTAATCTGACTTACATTTACATTACATTTACATTTGGGCATTTGGCAGACGCTCTTATCCAGAGCGACTTACATTTTTATCTCATTACACATCTGAGCAGTTGAGGGTTAAGGGCCTTGCTCAAGGGCCAACAGTGGTAACTTGGTGGTTGTGGGGTTTGAACCTGGGATCTTCCGAACCGTAGTCCAATGCCTTAACCACTGAGCTACCCCTGACTTATCTTCCCTCTCATAGTGTAACTGACGTCATTACCTTGACTACATTTCTATGGCCTTAATTACATCGTGGGTACATCGTGTTCCTGCTTTCTCCTAGCTGGCCACACAGCACACCTCAGCATCCTTCGATATTTACTTGTGCCATGCTGAGAAAAGATCCAGATTGGTAATGTTAATATGTGGTGGGAAATTTTTTAATTGTACGGCGTGAGTGGATATCGAAGGATGCCGAGGCATGCTGTGCGGCCAGCTAGGAGAAAGCGGGAACACAATGTACCCTGTAGCACCCTTGTGGTTATCTCGTATCAGCTTCTCCAACTTTAGGAATGCCTCACTTGGTTGTTCCTGCAAAACACAAATACACACACACACATACACACGAGATATAGCAGAATTAGGTAGTAAACACAGAGATGGTACGGCTCTTTTTTCCTCTTTCTCTGTGAGTTATTCAAATCCTCTGAACCCTGTGTTGTTTTCCCCACGTTAATGTTTTTTTTTTTTTTTAACTAGATAGACAACGGTTCAGGATCCACCATATGACCACTGTAAAGAATGACCACCGTTCCCTTCCTAACTTGGGTCCTGAATCGGTTACTAGAAGAACTTAGGAAGGTCCTTTCCATTTCGCCTCCAATGGTCTAAAAGTATGATCATCACCCACTGTCCTGGTAAAATAGCATGGCCTCCCTTTTCAGGTGAGGTCCATGCCTCTAAAACACGCTGTTGAGCAGCACTGACTGCATCAGTGAGCTCTTTACAATAATTCAACAGCACATCAGAGGTCAGATGAACATCTGCCTGTCTCAAATCAAATGTGCCAATGCAAGGCCATAGGTCGACTAGTTATAATCTCATATGGGCTGAGATCAATCCCCCTTGTAGGAGATGACCGAATGCTGCACAGAACAGCTGGTAGTCTACCCATGACACTCCACTCTGATGGAGCTTAGACAATCGTAGCTTTAGTGTCTGGTTTTGACGTTCAACCTGCCCAGAAGCCTGGGGCCTGTAAGGGTAGTGAAGCTTCCACTGAACATTCAACAACTTCAGGACTTCCTGTACAACCTGTCCAGTGAAATGAGTTCCACAATCTGAATTAATGCATTCGGCAATTCTCCAGTGAGGGAAGAAGTCCTCGACGAGTGATTTTGCAGTGTGCAGAGCTGTGCCTGTTTTTCGTTGGGTAGGCTTCAATCCAGCAAAAAAATTGGTCAACCACCACCAACACATCTCGTTTACCTTGACATGGAGTAAGGGTGATGTAGTATGGCAGCAAGGACTCAGGGACAACATATTTACCTCCCTTTTTCCAAGTGCCAGTAGAGTCTAGGCTTGCTCCCGTCTCAACCCAGGACCACAATTTTAGTGCAGGAGCATTAGCATACAGTACATGTTCATCAGGGAAAATCAAAGTTGTTGTGACTCAACCTTCACATCAGCAGAGTTCGAGGTTTTGACGGCTTAGATTGTGATAGCAGGCAGCCTGCATGCAGCTTTGGCCGCAGCATCAGCCAGGGCATTTCCTTTGCCTTCATCAGTGTTTTGTGGACAGTGTGCTTGACCTTGACTACTGCTAAACTTTTTGGAAGCTCACAGGCAGACAAGAGGTCAGACACATACGAAGCGTTTTTAAGTGGCGTTCCTGAAACTGTTAGGAAGGCACGTTGCTGCCAAATACCCACATAGTCATGTATTGTGCCGTGGCAATAACGGCTGTCAGTGTAGATTGTGGCTAAACATCCTGTAGCCAAAACACATGCATTAGTCAGGGCAACAAGTTTTGCAACTTATGCAGAGAGATGATCAGGAAGACGACCCTGAGCTATAACAGCATTTAACGAGCACACAGCCCATCCAGCCTGTCTGCATCCATTCAACCATCAGCGAACAAGATAATGTCTGGGTTTTCCAGAGGAATAGAGACCTTTGAAGGTGGTAAGTGTGAAAGCATCAAACAATCATGATCACCCCACACGCCCTCATCTAAAGAATCAGACATTGCAGCCATCATTAAGGATGAGGGGTTGGTGATCTTTTCCCTTTTTGAGGTGATGTTAAGAACTGTGAGAGCATTAAGCCAGTTGCTCCATCTTCGAGCAGTTACTGTGATCACACGAGCTGAGGACAACAAAGAGAGAACAGCATGAGGACAATGTACAGTAAGATGTTGTATCAACACTATCAGAGCACAGGCAGTAACAGCTAAAAATGTAGCTTGAACAGCGCAAAGGCATGGCCAAAACCACTAGCATTCACGTCCAACTTAGCTGAATAATATTGGACTGGATGCAATTGGCCACCACGATCCTGCATCAAACGCGCAGTCATGAACCCCGCATGCTTATGCACATGCTGGGTGAACGGCAGCTCAGGTTGCGCAAAACCTAAAGCAGTTGCAGATGTAAGAGCAGCTTTAAGGTCTGTAAATGTGGTTTCAGCTGACTCCGAAAACTGAATACTGTCTGTCTCATTAGAAGATCCTTTCAACAAATCATACAGAGGCTGAGCTATTCGGGCATAATCCTCAATCCATAATCTCTGTCCTGCTGTTACTGATTGTCCTAGAAATTGTACAGAATTGGTGGCTAGTTGAACTTTCACAACGTTAGCTTTATGACCATGTGCACTTTGGTGTGTCAGCAGCGCTAGTAACTCTCTGTTATGCACTTCATGAATAGGTGAGGCTAAAAGAATGTCATCAATGAATTGGACCAGGCTAGATTCTTTAATTGGACATTTTGGCTCTGACAGGTGACGCCTTAATGCTTGATGATATATTGTTGGGCTATTATGCAGACCCTGTGGCAGACGCAACCACAAATATTGATCACCATCAAAAAAAGGCTAAGCATGGCTGGCTGTCTGGATGTAAAGGAACAGACCAAAACCCATATCAATGACTGAAAACACACTATGTAAAATAGGAATTCCATCAAAAACAATACTAGGGTCAGCTACTCAAGGTGGGATGCGATCAATAAATGTATTGGTGACACGATAATCAACTGTCAGACGCCAAAGAGTTTTTGGAGCATTTCCTGTTGCATCTCTCTGGGGCCCGCTTTTCCTGACAGGCCACAACAGAGAGAAAGAGGAGCTGCATGCTTTAATCAAAATGCCTCGGCTCACCAAATCAGTGATTACAGGCTAGATCCCCTCAATAGCTTCCTGTGAAAGGGGGTACTGTTTGTTCATAGATGGGGTCTTTCCACTGGTCCAATAGGCCACAATCATTCTTATCTTTAGCCCAAATAGGGTGATTAGCAATTGTTAGATCCATCACTTGAGATGTAAAAACAGAGAGTTTACTGTATCAGCTGCCTCAAAATTGCATGTGTAAACGTGAGATAACATCAATGCCCAAAATAGGGGAAGTATTAATTCTTGCTACTATTAGAGAGACATCAAGTGACCTAGGGCCAAAATATAGGAAAACTTTCCCCGGACACACCAGCAAGTGTTTGATTTGGTTAAATGAAGGCTAAGCTTCTTAGCCATCTCTAATGGAATTATAGAAGCTTTTGCACTTGTGTCAATTACAGTTTTTCTCAGTCGCTTTGGTGCGTTTCTCAGAACACTATTAACATTTGCACAGCAGTTAGTGCATTTCTCAAAACAATTAGTGCAAACTGCAAAACCTAGTGGATAGCCTGCAAAAGCACGTCACATGCTCAAAATTGATAATCCATTCCTCAAAAGCAAGTATTCATGTCAATGAAACTGTCAGTGCCATCAAAATGAAAAGTCTTGACACCATCTTTATGAACAAGATAGTCAAATGGCTTTGTCATGTTTTCACTATGACAGTTTATAATTTCAGTGTTTTCCATTGCAAAAATATTTGGTGACACCTGAAAATGCTGAAGACAGCGCTATGCCCTACTTGTACAGCCATTTGAAATGTGCAGTAAAGTTACTGTAGATGTTATGGGAGTTTTGGGAGTAACTGAGACACTGAATACGTACGTTTTACATTTTTACTGTATAGAAGTGTTTGTAATTCTACAGCATTGTGCAAAAGAAAAATATGCTACAGTCACTTGTTTACTGTAGAATACATGTAAACATAAAATCACCCTTTTGGTAGAGCTGTGCACAAATGTGAACAATATACAGTACATGTAACAGTACATACAGTATTGTACAGTACTGTAACATACAGGTACAGTAAATCATTCTGGCACATCCAGACGTTCCTGTCTGTCTGGCCACATATTTTCATCTACATCACAACGGATGTTATCCCTCGCAATGCAGCGAGGAGAGTATCTCCTGGAGTGGCGAATCCATCCTCTGCAGGACTCTGCTGTGATGTTGTCAAATGCTGCATCCATGGCTGCTAGCAGGGCCATTTGCTTATGTGGATGCCATAAACTTTCCACCTCCAGGCAGAGAAAAACTCCTCTATTGGATTAAGGAATGGGGAATATGGAGGGAGATATTCAACCAGCATTCTTTCATGTGCTGCAAACCACTCTCTGACCAGATGGGAGTGGTGAAAACGGACATTATCCCAGACAACAACATACTTGCTGAGTTGGCCTCCACCCCTCTCATTCTCAGGGACTAGGTCCCTGTAAAGAGTGTCTAAAAATGTCAGGAGATGTTGGGTATTGTATGGACCAAGAAGGGGGATATGGGTAATGGTAATATTCCCTCCGCGCTGACCAGGGACTTCTTCAGTGGTTGCTCTCTGTCCAATGCGATTTCTTCCACGCCTTCTGCCTTTGGCCAGATTGAAACCTGCCTCATCAACATATATGAATGTGTGCAGTGGTTCCCTGGCTTCCAGCTCCAGTACACACTTTAGAGAGAGACAGAAATGCAATTCCACAATTGTCCTGTGTGCATGCAAACAGCATGCATTTGGTAAAACACATTGTAGAGTATGTTTTGTAGAATTACTAGTGTACTGCATAAAACTACAAAGTACTGTAAAGCAGTTTACAGTGCTGAACATAGAAGACCTGCTTTACCTGCACATACTGGTGACGGATCTCCTTCACCCTTTCACTGTTTCGTTCAAATGGCACTTTATACAATTGCTTCATGCAGATTTCATTTTTTTTGAGAACTCTGTCAATTGTTAAAATTGAAACAGATTTAATATTGCCAAATACCGTGTTATTCTCTATGACAGCGCTTTGTATTTCTCTCAACTTTATTGCATTGTTTGCAATGACCATTGCACAAATGGCTTCCTCTTGCCGTGGGGTAAAAAGGGGCCCTCTTCCACCTCCGCGAGGTTGTCTTTCAATCCTATATGGTGCAGAGTAAAATTACAGTAAAATTACAGATACAGTACAGTAACATGAGATATGTATGAGATGGTACAGTACAGTACAGTAAATTACTGTATGCATACCTGTTTTCCCTACGGAATGTTTGAATGATTGAACTGACAGTAGTTCTTCCAATATTGGGTTGCACCCTTGGACCAGCCTCCTCCATGGTGAGGCCGTGATTGACAACATGGTCCACAATTGTAGCCCTAATTTCATTAGGAATTTGCCTATATCTGCCTCTTTAAATTCAAATTCAAATTTTGTTTGTCACATACACAAACATACGCAGTACGAAATGTAGTGAAATGCATTATACGACTGCCATTGACCCTAAAAGAGAATTAAAGTTTACAAATAAGAAATAAATATAAATAAAAGAATACGATAGAAATTAAATAAAAAATTAAATTAAACTAGGAAAAAATAGAACTAAAAATAAAAATAGAAATGTGCTAGGAAAAATAGAACTAAAAATAAAAATAGAAATATGATGTGCATAAAAATAGAAATATACTGTACATAGAAATATGATGTGCATAAAAATAGAAATATACTGTACAAATTAAAATATACTGTACTGGGTGTGCAAATATGCATGGAACAAAGTGTCTTTGTGCAGAGGTTATTAAAGTGACTTTGTGCACTGGTCCAGGATGTAAACGTAAACATGTAGTGTAGTTATAAAGGTAGGTGTGCAAAGTTATTAAAGTGTCTTTGTGCAATGGTCCAGGATGTAAACGTACAACATGTAGTGTAGATATGAAGGAAGGTGAGCGTGTAATTGTCCATAGTGTTCATGGATGTAAAAAAATTGATAGATTTGATCAATTATGAAAAGATTGTGTTAGTTCTGCATAGTGGTGTGGTTGTGGTTGAGAGACCTTATCGCCTGCGGGAAGAAGCTCCTCCTCAGTCTCTCTGTGTTGGCCTTCAAGGAGCGGAATCGCTTCCCAGACCGCAACAGAGTAAACAGTCTGTTATTGGGGTGGCTGAGGTCCTTCACGATCTTTCTGGCCTTGGTCAAGCACCGCTTGCTGTAGATCGAGTGCAGGTCAGGGAGCTCGATGCGGATGATGCGCTCAGCTGATCGCACCACCCTCTGTAGAGCTCGTCTGTCCTGCATGGTGCTGTTCCCAAACCAGGTCGTGATATTTCCCGTCAGGATGCTCTCTATGGTGCAGGAGTAGAAATTCCTGAGCACCTTGGAGGGCAGTCTAAAGTCTCTCAAGCGTCTGAGGTGGTAGAGACGCTGCCGGGCCTTTTTTACCACGGTGTTGATGTGACAGGACCATGCCAGGTCCTGCGTGATGTGAACACCGAGGTATCTGAAGCTGTCCACTCTCTCCACTGGGCTCCTGTTGATGAGGGGGTCTGGTAGTTCCTCACCTGCTTTGTACTGAAGTCCACTATCAGCTCCTTTGTCTTACTGACGTTTAGGAGGAGATTGTTTCTCTGGCACCAGTTCTCCAGATTTCCAACCTCCTCCAGGTAGGCCGTCTCATCGTTGTTCGTGATCAGGCCCACCACAACAGTGTCGTCAGCAAACTTGATGATGGTGGTGGAGCTGGTAGTGGCCACGCAGTCGTGGGTGTACAGAGAGTACAGCAGGGGGCTCAGAACACAACCCTGGGGGGCTCCAGTGCTGAGAGTGAGGGAGGCTGAGACATGTCCGCCCATCCTTACTGCCTGTGGTCTGCCAGTCAGAAAATTGGAGATCCACTGACACATTGATGAGCTGAGTCCCAGGTGCTCCAGCTTGGTGGTAAGTGTGGGGGGAATTATGGTATTAAATGCAGAACTGTAGTCGATGAAGAGCATTTTCACATAATTCCCCCTCTGAATGTCCAGGTGAGTGAGAGATGTATGGAGGAGATGAGAGATTGCATCGTCCGTGGAACGGTTTGGACGATAAGCGAACTGTAGTGTATTGTACCACCGACTGAGATAAAGAGATGTTGAATATCTCAGTGAACACAGGTGCTAGCTGGTCTGCGCAGGCTCTGAGAATACGGCCTGAGATGCCGTCTGGTCCTGCTGCTTTCCTGGTGTTCACTCTCTTGAAGGCTCTCCTCACGTCATGCTCGTTGATGATGAACGCGCTTCCGGTGCTGGCAGTGACTTCCTGTCTGCAGCCGTTAGCGCCGCTAGCATTAGCATCGCTAGCGTCTTTAGCTGCAGCCTCGAAGCGAGCATAGAAAGTGTTCAGCTCGTCTGCCAGAGTCACGTCTGCGTTTATCATACCGGATGTTGGTGCTTTATAATCCGTTATTGTCCTTAGTCCCTGCCACAGGCTCCTAGAGTCATTCTGTTGGAGTTGTGACTCTAGTTTCCTCCCGTATCGCTGCTTCGCCTCTTTCACCGCCTTCCGGACGCTGTATGACACAGCCTTATATGGTTCCATGTCCCCCGACGCGAGTCTCGTGTTGTAGGCAGCGGTGCGAGATCTCAGAGCGTCGCGGATGGTTTTATCCACCCACGGCTTCTGGTTGGGAAACGTTTTAATAGTCTTTTTTTCTACGGTATCGTCCGCTAGTTTCCCCGTGAATCCCACAACCGCTTCCGTAAACACGCTGACGTCATCGTCGGAGCTGTTTCTGAACATGTCCCAGTCTGCGTCATCGAGTGCGTCCTGTAGCGCGGCCACCGATTGGTCCGTCCAGCGCGCGACCTCCCTCTGAACCGGAACTTCCTGTTTCAGCCTTTGTTTGTATTTTGGCATGAGGAAGATGGCGGCGTGGTCGGATTTACCAAACGGTGGACAAGATTGTGCCTTGTAGCCATCCTTGACCATTGTGTAGCAGTGGTCCAGTGTCCTTTCGCCCCTGGTGGGACAGGTGATGTGCCGATAAAAGTTTGGCGCTGCGCGTTTGAGGTTGGCACTGTTAAAATCCCCCGCCACAATAAGCGCAGCGTCCCGGTGTTGTGTTTGTTGTTGTGTGAGTGCCTCATGCAGCTCACATAAGGCAGTGTCCGTGTCCGCTTGTGGTGGAATATAAACGGCGCTGATTATGACCGATGTAAACTCCCGAGGAAGGTAAAAAGGACGAGACATGATGGACAGTAGTTCCAGGTTTGGTGTGCAGGAGCGTGTAAGAGGAACAACGCTCGCGCTGTTGCACCAGCTGCTGTTCACCATTAAACACACGCCGCCTCCCCTTGACTTCCCCGAGTCCCGTGTCCCGTGTCCTGTCCATGCGGTGAACTGAGAAGAACTCGGCCGGCTGGATGGCGTGGTCCGGCACCGCTGGGTTCAGCCATGTCTCGGTGAAGCAGAGGAGATTGCAGTCCCGAAGGTCTCTCTGGAACTTTATCCTGGCCCTGAGGTCATCGAGCTTGTTTTCCAGTGACTGGACATTGGCGAGCAGGATGCTAGGCAGAGGTGTGCGGAGTGCACGGGCTTTCAGCCTGTTCCTGACGCCGGCTCGTTTCCCTCGAGACTGCCGCTTCGCGTCACGTCCTTTGTTGTCCCTCAGGATCTCACTCGGCCAGCTCGGATCCGGAGTTAAAAACGTCAAATTGTGAGTACATTGTATACCAATAGAAACAAGAGTTTCTCTATCATAACTAATGTACCCCATGGTGGTAATTTTGCTGGTTTTAAAACGCTGTAAACTAACTTAAAGAACAAAAACAAAGAAAAGGTGGTCGGAGCAGTCGTGACGGCAGCCGACCTCACCGGCGCCATCTTGGGTGACTCTTCTCCCTCTTCCCCTTCCCCTTCCTCCCCGCATCCTCACCCCTCTTCCACGATGCTGACCTTCCATTTTGTGTCACAGAAGTGTAGAAATGGTACACACTAGCTCCTGCTCAGTTCATATATGCTTGCCAATTGAGGATTCACAGGATTCATCCATGATTGACAGTGAACAAGTTGTTTGTCATTGGTTACAACTAAAATTTCACACACCTCCTTATGAGTGACAGCTGAAATTCACCTGAGATCAATTGTTCAATTTAGGAGACATTTCCAGGAAAAAATGATAAAGAAAGGTATAGAATTTGCTTGACAGATGACTAATATTTGACATTTGATAACTAGTTCAACAATTTTGTGTGTAATGACTCAAGCAATGAAAGTAAGACTATTAGTTTTATTGAGAACGACTATTCAGCATCCATAAGTATAATTAATTTTGACTGACATGACATAAGCAAATGGAATTGTGAAAAAAAACAGCAGAGAAATGTATGAAAGCAACTGATACATGTCCAAAATCATTTGCAGTTTGTTCAGAGAAATGAGAAATTGATACTATGATGTGCACAAATGACTAAATGTTGTTGAGGTTGAACTAATAGTTATGAGAATTTTAATTCTGATCTGAGAAACGCACCAAAGCCACTGAGGAAAACTGTAAAAAGCACACATATAAATTCACATTATACAATATGTGACTGTGACCATACGTAACTGTTATCTCTCCTCTTCTGCTCTCCCCTCTTTGGTTCTCTCTCCCATTCTCTCTCTTCCCCATCTTCCCTCCTCTCTCTCTTTGCCTCTCTCTGTCGAGCTACACATGTCGTTCCTGAGCTGCCAGTGATCCAGACTCCCTCTGCCCTCCGGACCTGTCTGACCCATCCTGGTGCCCCTCTTCTCGCTGAAGATCTCGTCACATGGATGCCCCGTGTGTCTCGTTGGGATGCGTTTGGTGTCTGGGGACGGTTTTACTTTACAATAAAGACGGTTCTAGCCTCGACTGGTGTTAACAGCTGTTTCTCTGAGGACTTGACTTGGCTGCGGTTTCTCGATAGTTCATGATTGCAATCGTCTCCAATAACTACCTGGACTCCATATTTACATCAATTAACATCAGCTATTATAGCTGAACTGCCTCCCACCCTACACACTGTATAAATGCAGATCATTTACTGCTTTCTGTTTCACCCAGATAAGGATGGGTTCCCTGTTGAGTCTGGTTCCTCTCAAGGTTTCTTCCTATTACCATCTCAGGGAGTTTTTCCTTGCCACTGTCGCCCTCGGCTTGCTCATTAGGGACAAACTGACCATTTTGATTCATACACATTCACATTTCATACAAACCTAAATAATTCTTTTGATTGTGTAAAGCTGCTTTGTGGCAATGAAAATTTTTAAAAGCTCTATACAAATAAAATTGAATTGAATTGAATATTAAGGCTAACTCATTCAGTACTGAGAAAACTACACGTTAAACTTTTACTGATTTCTCCACAATCATCTTGCAGCAAGGATTTTTTTACAGTATCGAACTCACCCGTGCTGTCATGCACTGGACCTCCAGGGACTAGAGTCAGAACTCAGGCAGATGATGTTGCTGTCACCTGGATCAGTCATCACATCACAGTTGTCAAACGGAGACCTGTCTCTCCGGAGTCACCAGGGATCTGACCAGAGTATTAGATGATCAAGGAATCAGGAGACACACACCCTAAAAAATGCTGGGTTAAAAACAACCCAATCTGAGTTGTTTTTAACCCAGCTGCTGGGTAACTATTGGACTAACTAAATGCTGGGTTAATTTAACCCAGCAAAATGGGTTATTTTTTTAACCCAGCAAAATGGGTTAAATATTCAACCCAAATGCTGGGTCATATTTAACTATAATGCTGGGTTAATTCTACCACATAACCTGGTTAAATGTTCTACCCAGATGTTGGTTCATTTTAACTGGAATGTTGAGTTACAGTAATTCTACCTCACAAATAGGTTATTATTATTTTCATGTTTTACAGTGAATCTGTAAAAAAAAAAAAAAAAAAAAAATACCCATGTCTATTAAACAGTTAAATTACTTTGATATACTGGTTTATTACAAAAAAAAAAACTTAAAAGTTTTGCAAACCATACATATATGCAATAAACAACATCCTATTAAATGTTTATAGAAAAAAACTTTTATTTTTCAAAAGCACAAGAGCAAATAATCAACAGCGACATCATTACTATACTATTACTCACAAGGGCAGAATGGAGTAATAACACAAATAGGCTGAGGCAGCTTCTACAGAGCAGGATCTCTCTGTGACATTAGATATCTTTTCTGCAGAACAAAACTATCCAGCCCTGGTTCCATTTTAACATACAAACACTGTCTATGACTTTTCAAGTAGGCCTCGCTATTTCATAGCAACATTACAAAAAGTCCTATACAGGAGCACACTGCTTTAAATAGTTAATGTCAAAAATATAAAATGCCTTGAAGCACAGATCAACCGCCCCAAGTAGTGTGCATTGCTCCAGAGCCTGTCCCACCAGAATGACGAATGCCTGAGAGCAGCGCTGGTCATCATCTCCCAACGTCAGGATGTACAGTAGGGGTACGGCCTTGACACTTCAGCCTGCTGGAGGTATTCCACCATGTTGGTGCCAACCTTGAAAAAAAGTTAAAAATACAGCTCATATATATATATATATATGAGCTGTATCAGATTAGTTGGTCTTGTGGTCTGCGTTGATTTTAAGCTAATTACCGAGGAGATGCATTGTCATACTGTAGCTGGGGTCATACTGGCACATTATAATCACCCAAATATTAATACTTCCAACTAGTAGTTATCTGTACAGCTGACTGATAGTTAATTTAGTCTGAGTCACAAGCAACTTTGGTTAAAGAGGTCTACCTGGTTATCTTACATGCAGCAGTCATATTTGCATACTACTTGCCAAAGGGTGAAAGGTGTAAAATATTGTTATAACTCGGGAGAAACGCGGGTGACTTTTGACCGCGAAGTAAATTACTAACTAGTGAAAAACAGGAGGGTTAGCAGGTGTGTATATTTGTGAGAGGGTCAGTGTTTTGTAACACCCCAGCATTTTATTGTCTCAAATTGTGAGATTAATAAAGTTCTAATGTTAATGTGGTTGCTAACGCTAGCAAACTAACTAAATGCTAGCGTCATGCTAATACTACAGTTACAGTTTCGTCACCCTGCAAACATTCTACAGAGAAAGATAAAAAGCTCAGACATCTTATCCGTTTCTTTCACGCACAGGTGGGGTTCTGCGGTTAACTAGCAGCTATTGTCAGCTAAATTATCTTACCTCAGACCAGCCTGAAAGTTTAAGTGTAACCTTAACACGGTAACAGTAATAAATCTCACATATAGTAATAATATTTTAGTCATATGTGACTTATGTGAACATGTGAATACAGACCTTGTATTTAACGTCATTTTCCCTTAAATGAACCGTCATCAGCGGTGTGGGAGCTCAAGGGAAACACGAAGCTCTGACTGACAGCCGCTGAATCCACCGGTGAACTTTGGGGGAGGAGCCAATCAAACTTCAACCCAGCAGCTGGGTTACACAAAAACTACCCAACTCTCTGTAAATAACCCAGAAAAATGACCCAACAGAGGAAACCCAGCGCTTGGGTAGAAAAAACAACCCAGCGTTTTTTAGAGTGTAGCTCACAACCTTAGTTCCCAATGTCTGTTCCTGTGTTTATTCTAACCAGGAGCTGGAACACAAAGTCATCACTCTAATAAAGAACGAACTGAAGAGGTTTGAGAAGCTCCTGAACCCAGATTACCCAGCATGCACTGAGAGGAAGATCTGCACAGTGTGAGAGAGGGAGCGCTGAAGATCACACTGCACGGCCTACATTTACATTTACACATTTGGCAGACCCTCTTATCCAGAGCGACTTACATTTTTATCTCATTACACATCTGAGCAGTTGAGGGTTAAGGGCCGCACTCAAGGGCCCAACAGTGGTAACCTGGTGGTTGTGGGGTTTAAACCTGTGATCTTCCGAACCGTAGTCCAATGCCTTAACCACTGAGCTACCCCTGGCCCCGTCCTGAAGAACATGGACCTCACAGATCTCGCATATACACCGAAGAACAGTAAGAGCTCTGAGACATTTTATTAATTACATTTTTTAGGAAAACAGTGTAGTTTTAGAGCTGTTTTACATTGTTTCAGGCACTAAACAGGTGCACAACATATAAGATAGACAAAAAAATTTAAACAATTTAGGAATGTGCTTACATTTTAACAGTGCAGATTATTATATGGTGATTTTTACATTTTTTAAAATCTTATTATTTTATATTATTCTTTTCTTTATAAGATGTCCATCTGATCTATAAAACTGAAATCCAACTTAAGCAAGAAGTTTAATAGAATTAATGAAGGAATCTCACAGCATGGAAGCTCAGCACTTCTAAATGAGATCTACACAGAGCTCTACATCACAGAGGGTGGGACTGGAGACGTCTGTAATGAACATGAGGTGAGACAGCTTGAGTCAGCATCCAGGAGAGCAGCAACACAGGAGAAACCCTTTAAATGTAATGATCTCTTTAAAGACAAGTCCATCAGAAGTGTGCTGATCAAAGGAGTTGCTGCAATTGGAAAAACAGTCACTGTGCAGAAGTTCATTCTGGACTGGGCTGAAGGAAAAGCAAATCAGGACATCACCTTCATGTTTCCACTTTCCTTTAGAGAGCTGAATCTGATAAAGGAGAAATATCTCAGTCTGATGGACCTTCTTCAACACCTTTTCCCAGAAATTAGAGAAGTAGAATGAATAAACTGTGACTCCTACAAAGTTCTGTTCATCTTTGATGGTCTGGATGAGTGTCAACTTCCTCTAAATTTCCTGAAGAATAGGAGAGTGTGTTATTTGACAGAATCAGCCTCAGTGGATGTGCTGCTGACAAACCTCATCAAGGGGAACCTGTTTTCCTCTGCTCTCCTCTGGATCACCTCTTGACCAGGAACAGCCAATCAGATCACTCCTAAATGTCTGGACCAGGTAACAGAGGTACGAGGGTTTAGTGATCCTCAGAAAGAGGAGTACTTCAGGAAGAGGATCAGTGATGAGAGCCTGGCCAATAAAATCATCTCACATGTGAAGTCTTCAAAAAGCCTTTACATCATGTGCCACATCCCAGTCTTCTGCTGGATCTCAGCCACTGTTCTAGAGAGAATGTTGGGTGAACCAGAGAGTGGAGAAATCCTCAAGACTCTGACCCAAATGTTCACACACTTTCTGATCTTTCAGCTTAAACACAAAGACCAAAAGTACCATCAGAAATGTGACCCTGATCTTCAGCAGACCAGAGAGAGTATCCTGGCACTGGGAAAACTGGCTTTCCAACAGCTGGAGAAAGGAAAACTTATATTCTATGAGGAAGACCTGAGAGAGTGTGGCATTGATGTAAGAGAAGTGTCATTGCATTTAGGAGTGCAATATAGGAGTGTGTACTCAGATCTTCAGAGAGGAGTTTGGGCTTCACCTGGGGAAGGTCTTCAGCTTTGTACATCTGAGTGTTCAGGAGTTTCTGGCTGCTTTATACGCATTTGTTAGCTTTCAAAAAAGTTAATTGAGCAAAACACTGACATTTTCAGTTATTTCAGAAATCTATTCAAACATGATTTCCTGAAGTGTGCAGTGGACAAGGCCTTACAGAGTGAGAATGGACACCAGGACCTGTTCCTCCGCTTCCTCCTGGGTCTCTCACTGGAGTCCAATCAGACTCTCTTACGAGACCTACTGCCACAGACAGGAAACAGCTCTCACAGCAAACAGGAAGTCGAGTACATTAAGGGGAAGATCAGGGAGAATCCATCAACAGAGAAATCCATCAATTTCTTCCACTGTCTGAATGGAATAAATGATCATTCTTTACTTCAAGAAGTACAAACGTTCCTGAAGAGAGGTTACAGCTGTCTCAGAGGAACCGAACTCTCTCCAGCTCAGTGGTCAGCTCTGATGTTTGTGATACTGAACTCGGATCAGGAACTGGATAAGTTTGAGTTAAAAAAATATTACCCATCAGAGGAATGTCTTCCTTAGGTTAAGGAAGGTTAAGGCTCTGTGCAGGACACTTGAGACATTAAATGAATAAATAAATGAATAAATGAATAAATAAATAAATGTATGCATCAGAGTTTGAATCTGGGGACACCAATGTCCCTGGGCTAGACACATGTCAACGGCTCATACAAGGCATTTAATGTAAAATGTAGGTACAATTGCAATTAATGTTTTAATGTAAAAGAAATAAGTTTAACTAGCTTAGATCTTGTCATATATCTTGCCATGTCTCTTCCAGTTTGAATGGATGTACCATCATAGATGAAAGCTGTAGAGTTCTGTCCTCAGTCCTCAGCTTAAACTCCTCCAGACTGAGAGAACTGGACCTGAGTCACAATGCAGGATTCAGGAGTGAAGGAACTTTGTACTGGACTGGAGAATCCACACTGTAGACTGGAGATACTGAGGTCAGATCATCACTTTTACACTTTAAATAAACACACATACAGATATTTCAGCTAGAGAACCAAGACTGCTTTCACATGTATTTGTGTAAAACACGTACTGTAACCCATAACCATGATCAGACCACACCCATGCTGTGGCAGATAATTAATTAGTCTAACACTGTCTTTAGATTAGATAGATAGATAGATAGATAGATAGATAGATAGATAGATAGATAGATAGATAGATAGATAGATATGTTATCGCTCTCAAAGGAAATTTAAATTTATATCAGTAATGCAGATGAAAGTTGGGACCTGGTTGAGAAGGTTATTTCCCTTGACTGTAGCTTGTTTTACTGTAACTGTAACTTAAACTTAAATAATTCTTTTGACTGTGTAAAGCTGCTTTGCGGCAATGAAAATTGCTAAAAGTGCTATACAAATAAAATTGAATTGAATTGAATTGAATTGTAATCTCAGTCATGTACAGTACAGTAAACCATGAAAGTGAAATGACATCCTCCTTAACCAGTTTGGTGGAACATACTGTAGATAGACAGCAGAAATGTCATTCTACACATTCAAAACATAGTGCATGGCTTATTGACGTCACATAACCACCGTTACAGTGACATCATGTCTTGTACTAATTAAAAATCCCCAGTGTTACAGTTAAAACAGCCTAAATTCAAATAAAAATTTTATTTGTCACATACACAGTCATACACAGTACGATATGCAGTGAAATGCTTATACGACCGCCAGTGACCTTAAAAATCTAAATTATCAATAAAGATAGAAATAAATTAGGGAATGGAACTGAAGAATAAAATATGAAGACTTTCTTTCTAAAATATAGAAAAAACTGCAGATAAGAAGAAAAGAATATAAAATATGGGATATAGAAAAATATATTTTTTTATCTAGCTGTACGACACATTCACAGTAAGGACTGTACAAATATGCAAAATATGGAAAATTTTCAAAAGTGTACAAAATGAAATGAATATAAATTTGCAGAAAGTATGCAGAAATGAAATGAGCAAAAGTGTGCAAACTGAAATGAAGTATAAATGACTAGAAATGTCCAGGGTGAGTGCAAATGTGCAGAATGTACAAATGGATGGTCTGACCTCATAAATGGACTATGATTGTCATGTAAGAAATGTCTATGCTATATGAATAGTAGTGTTAGCTACTGTAATACCAGTAGCTAATAGTTAATAGCTAGTTTACTGCAATAAAATTATTATGATAAAATATTTAGTTTGTATGTTTTATCTCTATGTCATCTATGTACAAATTGAAATATACTGTACAAATTGAAATATACTGTACTGGGTGTGCAAATATGCATAGAACAAAGTGTCTTTGTGCAAAGGTTATTAAAGTGAATTTGTGCACTGGTCCAGGATGTAAACGTACGAAATGTAGTGTAGATATGAAGGAAGGTGAGCGTGTAATTGTCCATAGTGTTCATGGATGTAAAAAGATTGATAGATTTGATCAATTCACACACACAAATCACACACACACCCTCACACACACATACACACACACACCTCACACACTCACACACACATACACACACATCACACACACATCAAACACACACACACACTCACACACACATACACACTCACACATACACTCACACACACACACACACTCACACACACATACACACACATCACACACACATCACACACACACACACACACACACACATCACACACACACACTCACACACACACACACACACTCACACACATCACACACACACACACACATCACAAACACACACACACACACACATATATATATATATATATATATATATATATATATATATATAAAATCTTTATATAATCTTTGTAAATCTACAGTAGTGTTTTATTTAATGAGCCTTGGAAACAGAATGAGGATCTGTACACAGGAGGGAAGTGTACATAGTGCCCTCTACTGGTAGTGATATAAACTGTTCACTCTCATTACATTAATGTTATACTGTACACTGTAAGAGTTAAAGAGCTCGTATGTGCTGCCACCATCAGGTCATCTGTAGTCTGTCATTCTTTCATTTATTTATTCACTGATTAACTTTATTTAAAATTCAAATTCAAATTTTATTTGTCACATACACAGTCATACACAGTACGAAATGTAGTGAAATGCTTTATACGACTGACATTGACCCTAAAAGAGAATTAAAGTTTCTTTTAAAAATTAAACTAGGAAAAAATAGAACTAAAAATAAAAATAGAAATATGATGTGCATAAAAATAGAAATATACTGTACAAATTGAAATATACTGTACTGGGTGTGCAAATATGCATAGAACAAAGTGTCTTTGTGCAGAGGTTATTTAAGTGACTTTGTGCACTGGTCCAGGATGTAAACGTATGAAATGTAGTGTAGATATGAAGGAAGGTGTGCGTGTAATTGTCCATAGTGTTCATGGATGTAAAAAGATTGATAGATTTGATCAATTTAAAAAGATTGTGTTAGTTCTGCATAGTGGTGTGGTTGTGGTTGAGAGACCTTATGGCCTGCGGGAAGAAGCTCCTCCTCAGTCTCTCTGTGTTGGCCTTCAGGGAGCGGAATCGCTTCCCAGACCGCAACAGAGTAAACAGTCCGTTATTGGGGTGGCTGAGGTCCTTCACGATCTTTCTGGCCTTGGTCCAGCACCGCCTGCTGTAGATTGAGTGCAGGTCAGGGAGCTCGATGCGGATGATGTGCTCAGCTGATCGCACAACCCTCTGTAGAGCTTGTCTGTCCTGCATGGTGCTGTTCCCGAACCAGGTCGTGATATTTCCCGTCAGGATGCTCTCTATGGTGCAGGAGTAGAAATTCCTAAGCACCTTGGAGGGCAGTCTAAAGTCTCTCAAATGTCTAAGGTGGTAGAGACGCTGCCGGGCCTTTTTCACCACGGTGTTAATGTGACAGGACCATGCCAGGTCCTGCGTGATGTGAACACCGAGGTATCTGAAGCTGTCCACTCTCTCCACTGGGCTCCTGTTGATGACGGGGGTCTGGTAGTTCCTCACCTGCTTTGTACTGAAGTCCACTATCAGCTCCTTTGTCTTACTGACGTTAAGGAGGAGATTGTTTTTCTGGCACCAGTTCTCCAGATTTCCAACCTCCTCCAGGTAGGCCGTCTCATCGTTGTTCGTGATCAGGCCCACCAAACTTGATGATGGTGGTGGAGCTGGTAGTGGCCACGCAGTCGTGGGTGTACAGAGAGTACAGCAGGGGGCTCAGAACACAACCCTGGGGGGCTCCAGTGCTGAGAGTGAGGGAGGCTGAGACATGTCCACCCATCCTTACTGCCTGTGGTCTGCCAGTCAGAAAATTGGAGATCCACTGACACATTGATGAGCTGAGTCCCAGGTGCTCTAGCTTGGAGGTAAGTGTGGAGGGAATTATGGTATTAAATGCAGAACTGTAGTCGATGAAGAGCATTTTCACATAATTCCCCCTCCGAGAGTCCAGGTGAGTGAGAGATGTATGGAGGAGATGAGAGATTGCATCATCCGTGGAACGGTTTGGACGGTATGCGAACTGTAGTGGGTCCAGTGTGTCTGGTAGTGAAGAGATGATAAAGTCTCTGACCAGGCGTTCAAAGCACTTCATCACTACTGAAGTGAGGGCTACAGGGCGATAATCATTGAGGGAAGCAGGATGAGGTTTCTTTGGGACAGGAACAATGATGGACTCTTTGATGTATGTGGAGATCACCGACTGAGATAAAGAGATGTTGAATATCTCAGTGAACACAGGTGCTAGCTGGTCTGCGCAGGCTCTGAGAATACGGCCTGAGATGCCGTCTGGTCCTGCTGCTTTCCTGGTGTTCACTCTCTTGAAGGCTCTCCTCACGTCATGCTCGGTGATGATGAACGCGCTTCCGGTGCTGGCAGTGACTTCCTGTCTGCAGCCGTTAGTGCCGCTAGCATTAGCATCGCTAGCGTCTTTAGCTGCAGCCTCGAAGCGAGCATAGAAAGTGTTCAGCTCGTCTGCCAGAGTCACGTCTGCGTTTATCATACCGGATGTTGGTGCTTTATAATCCGTTATTGTCCTTAATCCCTGCCACAGGCTCCTAGAGTCACTCTGTTGGAGCTGTGACTCTAGTTTCCTCCCGAAGCGCTGCTTCGCCTTTTTCACCGCCTTCCGGACGTTATACGACGCAGCCTTGTACGGTTCCATGTCCCCCGACGCGAGTCCCGTGTTGTAGGCAGCGGTGCGAGATTTCAGAGCGTCGCGGATGGTTTTATCCACCCACGGCTTCTGGTTGGGAAACATTTTAATAGTCTTTTTTTCTACGGTGTCGTCCGCTAGACGATTTATAAACCGATGGTCTGATGAAGACGTTAATTCCTCTACGGTGTAGTTAGGCCAGGGGTAGCTCAGTGGTTAAGGCATTGGACTACGGTTCGGAAGATCCCAGGTTCAAACCCCACAACCACCAAGTTGCCACTGTTGGGCCCTTGAGCGCGGCCCTTAACCCTCAACTGCTCAGATGTATAATGAAATTAAAAAATATGTAAGTCGCTCTGGATAAGAGTGTCTGCCAAATGTAATTGTTGTTCTCAAAATAATATCACTGAGTGTCAACCCACCCTGGCTGCATTCCATTCCATAGTGTACTTCACAGAGTGCTCCCTACTTTTCTACAGGACACTCCACCATTCAGAACCCTGTGAACTCACCAGCTCTTAGATAACTGTTTCATTATCTTGGGAAATGTGTATGGGTATAACAATATATCCCAAAACAAACTTTTAATAACAGAAATCTCATTAATATTAGACGAAATAAAAACAAAAAATGCCACTGATTTTGTTCTACTGAGTGGTGACTTCATTATGGTGTATAATGAGTGGCTAGATAGATCAACCAACTAAATATGATGTACATCACTATAATTTATTACTGCTAGAATTTTGTAATGAACAGGGTTTAATAGATCCCTGGCGTGAAGCAAACCCTTATCAAAGACAGTTTTCTTGGTTTAAACCTGATGCCTCCAGCAAGTCCCGAACTGATTTCTGGTTAATTTCTTATCATTTTCTACACTATCAAACAATATTCAGTTTATCGGCAGCTCCTCTTACAGATCATTGTTCAACTGAATTAACAATAAATCATAAAAACAAACATGTTCGTGATAAAGGTTATTGGAAACTTAATTCTAACCTTTTTCCGAAAGATGAGTATGCAAATTTGGTTAAAGATATAATTTTAAGTATTATTAGTGACGATAATCTGGTCTCATGGACAAGTCAATGGGAATTTTTTTTTTAAAAACTTAGCGACTCTGTCCCTCAAATAGATGAACAGTTCAAACTAACATGATGCAGTAATAACAATTGAAAAGCTTGATTCTGCTGTTATGTGTTTGTCATTAGATAAATCACCTGAACAGACGGTATTACGTCTAACTTTTATCGCTATTTCTGGGATTTGTTAAGGGAATTTCTTTTTGCAGCTTTTCAGGAAATTATTAGAAATTCATCTTTGCCTAACTCAATGAGACAAGGGGTAATTACACTTATTCCCAAACCAGGAAAGGATGTTAGATTGTTGGACAATTTACAACCTATACCTTTATTAAACAATGACTATAAATTGTTAACTCATATGTATAATAATCGCTTAAAATCACATTTATCTAAAATGATTAGGGAAACTCGAAATGGGTTTATCAGAGGTCGATCTATACAAAATAATATACGCCTGGTTTTGGACTTGTTAGAATATGACCAAGAAATTGAAGATGATGGGGTTATTTTGTTTTTAGATTTTTATAAACCCTTTGATATGTTAGAGCACTCCTTTATTTTTAAATGTTTGCAAAAATATGGGTTTGGCGAGAATTTTTGTGAAGTTATTAAGCTATTCTACACAAACACTACACTAATAGCTTCGTTGCCCTACCAACGGGTACTTCGCCCAGATTTGATATCAAAAGAGGAGTTAAACAAATATTGAAAAATGTGAAATTATTACCATACACAAATGTCATCTTACAACTGCATATAACATCCCAATTAAATCAAATGTTAAATATTTAGGCATACACATTTCTAAAGATGAGATCGAGATGGAGAAGCAAAATGTCTGGGGTAGATGGAATGAGTGCAAGAATAGACTTGAGGTATGGATGCATAAAGATTGATCTATTTTTGGTAGAGTTAATTTAACTAAAATGGAAAGTCTGTCTAGATGCATCTATCCTGCATCGTGCCTTTCTATTTCTAATAAAGCCATTAAGACTATCAACCAAATTAATTTTAACTTCATATGGAAAAAACGTGTGCATTATATCAGGAAAGCACAACTTATACAAAATTCTGAAAATGGGGGATTACAGTCCTTCGACTTTACCTGTATAAATGGTATGTTAAAAATTAAATGGCTAAAATATTTTGTAACAAATGAAAA
>NC_071126.1:23965000-23972500 GCF_024256425.1 Clarias gariepinus
GGTGGTACTGTACGCTTCTTTGGGGCTTCTCCACACCGTAACTCCACCGGATGTGGGAAAGACAGTGAACCCTAGGACTCATCAGAGGACAATACATGTTTCACGTTCTCCACAGTCTAAGATTTTCCCTGCTACCATTAAAACCGACGTTAGACATTGGCACGAGTGCCCAAAGGTTTGACTACAGCAGCCCGGCCGTGTACACTGACCCTGTGGAGCTCCAGACCAACAGTTCTGGTGGAAACAGGAGAGTTGAGGTGCACATTTAATTCTGCGGTGAGTTGGGCAGCCGTGGTTTTATGTTTTAGCACCCGGACCTCCCTCTCAGACAGTTTCCTCCTGCGTCCACAGTTCCTCCTGTTGGATGTGTTCGTCCTTCTGCTGACGTTACCCTGGATACCGTGGCTCATGATACATCACAAAGACTCGATGTCTTGGTCACAGACGCGCCAGAGAGACGCACACCAACAATGTGTCCTCTTTTAAACTCTGATACGTCACCCATAATGTTGTGTGCATTGCAATATTTTAAACAAAACTGTGCTGTTACTCTGATAATTAAACCTTCACACTCTGATCTTACTGGTGGAATGTGAGGCAGTGAAGATCAGACACCAGGATGGTCACATTTAGCCATGAAACCTCCAACACTAAACTGTGTGTGTGTGTGTGTTCTTTTAGATGGTGTGTGCCTGCAGGTGTGTTGTTTAGAGGAGTGTGTGTTGAGTTGTTATTGGGGCTGCAGTGTCCAGGCGTTACAGTTCACTCTACAGGAACATCGACACACACGCAGACTGAACACAGCACGGCTGATCCAGGAGAGTTTACAGGGACAGTATGTGTACTGTCACACACTCACGTATCCTTACACTCTAACACACACACACACACACACACACACACACACACACACACACACACACACTCACGTATCCTTACACTCTAACACACACACACACACACACACACTCACGTATCCTTACACTCTAACACACACACACACACACACTCACATATCCTTACACTCTAACACACACACACACACACACTCACGTATCCTTACACTCTAACACACACACACACACACACACACACACACACACACACACACACACTCACGTATCCTTACACTCTAACACACACACACACACACACACACACACACACACTCGCGTATCCTTACACTCTAACACACACACACACACACTCGCGTATCCTTACACTCTAACACACACACACACACTCGCATATACTTACACTCTAATACACACACACACACGTATCCTTACACTCTAACACACACACACACACTCACGTATCCTTACACTCTAACACACACACACACACTCAGTAAAACTCTTACACACACTCACTGTAACACTGATTGTAACTGAATGTTATGTGTAATGTCACTGTAATTGTGATTGTTACTGAGTGTGTGTGAGTTGATCCTTGACGATGACGTCAGCCTGGGTAAAGGTCAAAGGTCAGAGTGCGTCACTCAGATGCCCCCTGATCTCGGAGTGACAGATTTCGGTTTCTTGCCGAGAGATCGCTATCCGCTAGTCGCTGTTCTTACGCTAGCTAACACTGAGGATAGAGAAACCTACGACATTGTGAGTAACACACACACACACACACACACTATTTTGTTCACATCGTAATGATCATCCTCACTACACCCCATTGATGTTCTCAGTGATGTTCTCAGTGATGATGATGATGATGTTGCAGGTGGCGAGTCTTACGGTTCTTCATGTTCCTGATGATAAGTACCGCCTCTCTGTCAGGGTCCTGTTCCACCTCCTGCTCACTGCTGATGGAAACATGTTCGACCTGAAGGTACCGACTGTCTCACTGCCTCACTGTCTTACTGTCTCACTGTCTCAGTGTCTTACTGTCTCACTGTCTCACTGTCTCAGTGTCTTACTGTCTCACTGCCTCACTGTCTCACTGCCTCACTGTCTCACTGCCTCACTGTCTTACTGTCTCACTGCCTCACATCTCACTGTCTCACTGCCTCACGTCTCACTGGAACTCATCCCATCATCTCTAACCCCCCCCCGGCTCCTCCCCTCTTCTCCTCCACAGCCGCTCTTCATGTCCACAGATGGAACAAGCCCCGCCCCTGCAGAGGAACCGCCCGAGCCAGAGGAAAACAACCGCGAGGATGAAGAGGCGGGGTCAGAAGAGGAAGAAGAAGGGGCGTGGCCAGGAGCTGTAGGGCGGGACTGTGTGGTGTGTCAGAATGCGGCGGTGAACCGCGTGTTGTTGCCGTGTCGTCACGCGTGTGTGTGTGACGAGTGTGTGTGCAGGTTTCAGCACTGTCCCATGTGCCGAGCCTTCGTCTGTGAGTCCTTCACCCTGTCTCCGCCCACAGACACGCCCCCCTGTCCTGAGGGGCGGGGCTTATAACCTCAAAATCACAGAACTGCTTTTACAAAAGATTTATTTTAATGATTTTGTTCATTTTTAACTGTTTTAAATAACATCAGGAACTCTTTGGAGGAACTAAAGGTGCAGTTCAGGAACTTTTGGATTTATCGTTTGAAGCTGACAAAACAAAACTCAAAACACACACACATTCCCAGGGCTCTCACACACTTCACTTGATGATCATTACTGTTTCTGATCTCTTTATCTCTAATAAGTTAAAAAATAAACTGGAGCAGGACAGCGTAGCTGCGATTAAATCAGGTTTTATTACACAACCTTCACATGTGAACCTCATGAGGTTAAAATATTAAAACTTTATATAAAGGACAAGATATAACTCTAACCTAATGTTTATTTATTAACTCATTTTTTAAGATTTGATGGATTTCATCCAAAACTTTAAAAATTGAACTGAGATTAAACATTTGTTCCTGGAAACAAGTTTCCGTTTTTAAGCGCTCAGTAAGAACTCTAACACTGCTGAGGAACACCAGAGGAACTGGCCAGGCTTCACCTTATTAAAGTTAATTAACTCAATAACTCATTAAATAAACATCTCACAGACTTTGCCAATTCTGTGGTTCAAGTGATTAATAAAGTGGGACTTGATTTTAGGTCCCCACTTGATGGGTGTGTATTCCGGTCGATGTCCCCACATTAACAGGTTTGCGAGTACACACACATACACACAGTTTCCAGACTAAAGTTAAATGAAAATGTTTTACATTTGGCAGATGTTCTTATCCAGAGTGACTTACATTTTTATCTCATTATACATCTGAGCAGTTGAGAGTTAAGGGCCGCGCTCAAGGGCCCAACAGTGGCAACCTGGTGATTGTGGGGTTTAAACCTGGGATCTTCTGAACCGTAGTCCAATGCCTTAACCACTGAGCTACACCTGGCCCTTATTTACTTTGCATTAAAAAAACATTCAAAAGAAATGAAAAAACAGTTAAGTGTCTTAGCTGGAAGAACCCAAGGTTCTCCAAAAAACCCAGGTTTTCCATAAAGTTCCAGTCTTTCTAACTTCCTGAAAATAAACAAACTGGGTTCTTGGAAGTAAAACGTTTCCTGATAATCATAAAGGTTCCTGTAGTGGAGCGAGACTTCGTCCTGCCGCTCCATGTCCAAAATATATTCAGTTCTGTGGGCGTGTCCCTAACCACACACACCCTTCTCACTATGGTCTGTGGTGCATTATGGGTAAAACATACAGGGTCCGACCTGCTGCAGTGCATGATGGGATGTGCTGTATATGTGAATAAGACTTGTGCACTGTGTAATGTTCTGTATGTAATCCTCAGCTTTTATTAATATATTTATTACTGATATTAAAGATGTAAATATTCTGAAGGTCTGAGACGAGTTTAACATCATCAGTGTTTAAATAAACACAAACCAGACGAGTGTTACTTTAAACTAAATGAAATAAAAGTGAAATTTGTGTTAAATGGTTTGTTATATTCGTTTGTTTTCATCATTTTAATGATTGAGTTTGTCAGAGGTGGAAAGAGTCAAAGTTGAAAGAGCAGAAAGATACACTGAGCAACAAAAACCATCTCCCCAGGTTTTACAGCCCGGGCTTAAGGCTAGTCCCAGACTAAAAGGCATGAAATAGTTTGCACTGATAATAAAAATACGCCTGTAGATTTTTAAAAAATCACTTTTCTTTCATTTGATATGACAGGTAAACCGTGACACTGGAGTAGAACTGGCTCAGCTGTGAGTTGTCCCTGTTAATTACTGACCCTCGAGCTAAACAACATTAACAATGTCACACACAGATACAACACAACTATACAATTATGTGAACTGAAGATACAGGTAATATAACATTACATCATGATGTTTGTGCAGGTTTGATGTTGACTTTGGTAAACACAGTGAACACGGTATAATAAAGCTGTTGCCTTTCCTGCACTTGACATCAGAGCGATCTCTTAAATATGACCAGGTTTATTTATAAGAGTTTGATGGTGTTTCACTTTCAGCTGGTTCTGTATCACTGGGTGTGTTTCGTCCGTCTCCATGTTCTCATGAATTTAGTGCGTTTGTTCTCCAAACTCTGTTCGTCCTCCAGTTCATCAGTGCAGGGGTTTAGGGGCTGAAATGGGGTTTTACTTCCCTCTTATTTTATTTTATTTATTTTATTTTTTACTCAGTAACGAATATAATTTAAAGCGAAGTACAAAATATACTTAAGGACAAGTAAAATAACACAAAAAACTACTTCAAAGAGTAAAAGTACACAAAAAACTACAGTTACAGTAAATATAATTCATTACCTCCCACCTCTGGAGTCACATTTAAATAATGCTAATCATAGTTAAACACATGACTAATTACAGTTCTATAAAGAGAACACACACACACACACACACACACAGATACAGTAGGAACGTTTGACGAGGTGATAAACAAGGAGTAATGATTTATTTCAGATTAAACACAGACGTTACAATAGGGACCCTAAGAAGGCACACTACACAGGCAGCCTTCTGAAGGTGGGTGATGAGTTCACACACACACACACACACACACTAGATGCAGTGTGTTTATGACTGAAATCATTGTGTTATACCACATAATACAAACAAAGAGAAAGCATTTACTCATCCCTGTGTGTGTGTGTGTGTGTGTAAGAGTGTGTGTGTGTGTGTGTGTGTAAGAGTGTGTGTGTATGGTTTTCCTCTAGACAGGTTTATAATCCAGTTTGGACTCGAGTTTCTTGGAGTCTGCGACTTTCCTCACCGCCTTCATGAAGTCCTCCTGAGTGACGAAGTCTCGATCAGCACGGATAGCAAACATCCCTGTGGAGGAACACACACACACACACACACACACACACACACACTGTAAACACTGCACACACACTGGTGTAATCAGACAGAGATCAGTGTGAGGTTCAGTTACCAGCTTCTGTGCAGACGTTACGCAGGTCAGCTCCATTAAATCCATCAGACAGTTTCACGATCGCCTCGTAATCTGACCACACACACACACACACACACACACACTTAATTATACACAGAACACACATT
The DNA here is from genome assembly GCF_024256425.1 of Clarias gariepinus. Classification (NCBI taxonomy): domain Eukaryota; kingdom Metazoa; phylum Chordata; class Actinopteri; order Siluriformes; family Clariidae; genus Clarias; species Clarias gariepinus. The sequence goes on from NC_071126.1 coordinate 23,970,478, forward strand.
TACACAGCACATGTTCATATCTATCTCCACAGGACTAGTGTCCATGAGGTGTATCAGTCAGGGTTCAGGTCTCGTCACAGAGACAGCACTGGTTAAAGTGGTAAATGTCCTCAGACTGTCCTGCACAGTCCTGCACTCTGATTGGTCAGGAGGTGTTGATTAGTTCTCTATAACAGCAGTGCAGGGTTATATCACTGCTCTGGTCTGAGTGTTAAAGTGAGACATGTGGGGGACGTGGGGACAGTAGATCAGGAGTTAATCTTCACAGGTATCACTACATCACACTACAGTACAGCGCTTTGGGTACTCGGACCCGTGTCTGAGTGAGTCTGGGGTGTGGTGGAGGGGGATGGGTATTATAGTGAGTCTGTTTACCCTGAGACAGACAGACACAGAGACACAGAGACAGACACACAGACAGAGACACAGAGACAGAGACACACAGAGACACTGTTCACTGAAATTTAATCACCATTCAGAACCTCTTATCAATGTGATCTTACTCAGGTCAGTTATTTATTTATTTTTAGATTTCACTCTCTGTGTGTGTGTGTGTGTGTGTGTGTGTGTGTGTCTGTCTCTCACCAATGTCCCCGTGTTTAGTGATCGGCCCCGAGTGGATCTTCAGGATGTCCAGACGAGCCTGCTCATTCGGCAACTCAATATCTAACACAGACACACACACACACACACACAGGAGTCAGCATACAGCAGTGTTTATAAAAACAATAAGTAGTGTGTGTGCGTGTGTGTGTAAGTGTTTGTGAGAGTGTATGAGAGAGTGTGTGTATGAGAGAGTGTGTGTGTGTGAGCCTGTGTGTGTGTCTAAGTTTATCCAATGACAAATAAATGAAAAGTCTCAGAACAGAATCATTTTAATTGTAGGTTTATTTTAACAGTAACAGACAGACAGTCACATCAAAAGGAAAATGTAATAAATAACTTTAAAAGATAGAAACTGATTTGCATTTCATTGAGTGAAATAAGTATTTAAACTCTCTAACAACCATTAAGAGTTCTGTCTCCCACAGGGTGGTTAGACACTCCTACACAATTAGTCACCCTCATTAAAGACACCTGTCTCAACTAGTCACCTGTATAAAAGACACCTGTCCACAGAATCAATCAATCAAGCAGACTCCAAACTGTCCAACTTGGGAAAGACCAAAGAGCTGTCCAAGGATGTCAGAGACAAAATTTTGTAGACATGCACAAGGCTGGAATGGGCTACAAAACCATTAGCAAGAATCTGGGAGAGAAGGTGACAACTGACAAACCATCAATCAACCTCGGTCTGGGGCTCCACGCAAGATCTCACCTCGTGGGGTGTCAATAATTCTGAGAAAGGTGAGAAATCATCCCAGAACTACACAGGAGGAGTTAGTTAATCACCTCAAAGTAGCTGGGACCACAGTCACCAAGAAAACCATTGGAAACACATTACACTGCAATGGATTAAAATCCTGCAGTGCTCACAAGGTCCCTCTGCTCAAGAAGGTACATGTGGAGGCCCGTCTGAAGTTTCTCAATGAACACCTGAATTATTCAGACAGTGACTGGGAGAAGGTGCTGTGGTCAGATCAGACCAAAATTATGCTCTTTGGCATTAACTCAACTCGCCGTGTTTGGAGGAAGAAAAATGTTGCCTATGGCCCCAAAACACCGTCCCCACCATCAAGCATGGGGGTGGAAACGTTTTGCTTTTCTGCTAAGGGCACAGGACAACTTCACCGCATCGACGGGAAAATGGACCGACAGAAATGTATCGTGAACTCCTGAGCGACAACCTCCTTCCCTCTGCCGGGAAACTGGAAATGGGTCGTGGATGGATGTTTCAGCGCAACAATGACCCAAAACATACAGCAAAGGCAACAAAGGAGTGGCTCAAGAAGAAGCACATGAAGGTCATGGAGTGGACTAGTCAGTCTCTAGACCCTAATCCAGTAGAAAACCTACTGAGGGAGCTGACGCTCAAAGTTGTACAGAGACAGCCTCGAAACTTTAGTGATGTAGAGGGTTAGGG
>NC_071126.1:23980000-23985000 GCF_024256425.1 Clarias gariepinus
TAATCTATTTATAAAAATGCTTGGCTAAATAAATAGGTTTTTAGCCTGGACTTAAACACTGAGACTGTGTCTGAGTCCCGAACACTATTTGGAAGACTATTCCATAACTTTGGGGCTTTGTAAGAAAAAGCTCCGCCCCCAGCTGTATTTTTCATAATACGCGGTACTGACAAGCAGCCTGCATCCTTTGATCGAAGTAGGCGTGGCAGATCGTAAGACACTAGCAGCTCGCTCAGGTACTGCGGCGCGAGACCATTTAATGCTTTATATGTCAAGAGTAGTATTTTAAAATCAATGCGAAATTTCACAGGGAGCCAATGGAGTGAAGATAAGATAGGGGTGATGTGCTCATATCTTCTGGTTCTAGTGAGGACTCTCGCTGCTGCATTCTGGACTAGCTGAAGCTTATTTATGCATCTAGCTGAACAACCAGACAATAAGGCATTACAATAGTCCAACCTAGAGGTGATAAAAGCATGAACTAGTTTTTCTGCATCGTTTAGCGACAATAAATTTCTTATCTTGGCAATATTTCAGAGGTGAAAGAATGCTATCCTGGTAATATAATCTACATGAGATTTTTTGGATGCTAATTAACTTCCTTCTGCTAAATCCAGATAAGACAGAAGTTCTAGTCATAGGACCACAAGCAGCTAGGAGTAAAATTTTAGATCACACCGTAACTTTAGATGGCTTTTTTGTTCCATCAAATGCATATTAACATTTAATGAAAAATATGATGTGTAGGACCTTTAGCAGCTTCAGGGTCAGTGATGATGATGACCAGCACCTCTCCCCTTCTGTACACAACACCCCTCCCCTTCTATACCCAACACCCCTCCCCTTCTATACCCAACACCTCTCCCCTTCTATACCCAACACCCCTCCCCTTCTGTACCCAACACCCCTCCCCTTCTATACCCAACACCCCTCCCCTTCTGTACCCAACACCCCTCCCCTTCTATACCCAACACCTCTCCCCTTCTATACCCAACACCTCTCCCCTTCTGTACCCAACACCCCTCCCCTTCTGTACCCAACACCCCTCCCCTTCTGTACCCAGCACCTCTCCCCTTCTGTACCCAACACCCCTCCCCTTCTGTACCCAACACCTCTCCCCTTCTGTACCCAGCACCTCTTCCCTTCTGTACCCAACACCCCTCCCCTTCTATACCCAACACCCCTCCCCTTCTATACCCAACACCCCTCTCCTTCTATACCCAGCACCCCTCTCCTTCTGTACCCAACACCCCTCCCCTTCTGTACCCAACACCCCTTCCCCTTCTGTACCCAACACCCCTTCCCCTTCTGTACCCAACACCCCTCCCCTTCTGTACCCAACACCTCTCCCCTTCTATATCCAACACCTCTCCCCTTCTGTACCCAACACCTCTCCCCTTCTATACCCAACACCCCTCCCCTTCTATACCCAACACCCCTCCCCTTCTGTACCCAACACCCCTCCCCTTCTATACCCAGCACCTCTCCCCTTCTGTACCCGACATCTCTCCCCTTCTGTACCCAACACCTCTCCCCTTCTGTACCCAGCACCTCTTCCCTTCTGTACCCAACACCTCTCCCCTTCTATACCCAACACCCCTCCCCTTCTATACCCAACACCCCTCCCCTTCTATACCCAACACCCCTCTCCTTCTGTACCCAGCACCTCTCCCCTTCTGTACCCAACACCCCTCCCCTTCTGTACCCAACACCCCTCCCCTTCTGTACCCAACACCCCTTCCCCTTCTGTACCCAACACCCCTCCCCTTCTGTACCCAACACCCCTCCCCTTCTGTACCCAACACCCCTCCCCTTCTGTACCCAACACCCCTCCCCTTCTGTACCCAGCACCTCTCCCCTTCTGTACCCAGCACCCCTCCCCTTCTGTACCCAGCACCCCTCCCCTTCTGTACCCAACACCCCTCCCCTTCTGTACCCAACACCTCTCCCCTTCTGTACCCAGCACCTCTCCCCTTCTGTACCCAACACCCCTCCCCTTCTGTACCCAACACCCCTCCCCTTCTGTACCCAACACCTCTCCCCTTCTGTACCCAGCACCTCTCCCCTTCTACACCCAACACCCCTCCCCTTCTGTACCCAACACCCCTCCCCTTCTGTACCCAGCACCTCTCCCCTTCTGTACCCAACACCCCTCCCCTTCTATACCCAGCACCCCTCCCCTTCTGTACCCAACACCTCTCCCCTTCTGTACCCAGCACCTCTCCCCTTCTGTACCCAGCACCCCTCCCCTTCTGTACCCAGCACCTCTCCCCTTCTGTACCCAGCACCTCTCCCCTTCTGTACCCAGCACCTCTCCCCTTCTGTACCCGACACCTCTCCCCTTCTGTACCCAACACCCCTCCCCTTCTATACCCAACACCCCTCCCCTTCTGTACCCAACACCCCTCCCCTTCTGTACCCAACACCCCTCCCCTTCTGTACCCAGCACCTCTCCCCTTCTGTACCCAACACCCCTCTCCTTCTGTACCCAACACCCCTCCCCTTCTGTACCCAACACCCCTCCCCTTCTGTATCCAACACCTCTCCCCTTCTGTACCCAACACCCCTCCCCTTCTGTACCCGACACCCCTCCCCTTCTACACCCAGCACCTCTCCCCTTCTGTACCCAACACCTCTCCCCTTCTATACCCAACACCCCTCCCCTTCTATACCCAACACCTCTCCCCTTCTATACCCAACACCCCTCTCCTTCTATACCCAACACCCCTCCCCTTCTGTACCCAACACCCCTCTCCTTCTATACCCAACACCCCTCCCCTTCTATACTCAACACCTCTCCCCTTCTATACCCAACACCCCTCTCCTTCTATACCCAACACCCCTCCCCTTCTGTACCCAACACCCCTCTCCTTCTATACCCAACACCCCTCCCCTTCTGTACCCAACACCCCTCTCCTTCTATACCCAGCACCTCTCCCCTTCTATACCCAACACCTCTCCCCTTCTATACCCAACACCCCTCCCCTTCTGTACCCAGCACCTCTCCCCTTCTATACCCAGCACCTCTCCTCTTCTGTACCCGACACCTCTCCTCTTCTGTACCCGACACCTCTCCCCTTCTGTACCCAAAACCTCTCCCCTTCTACACCCAACACCCCTCCCCTTCTACACCCAACACCTCTCCCCTTCTGTACCCGACACCCCTCCCCTTCTGTACCCAACACCCCTCCCCTTCTGTACCCAACACCCCTCCCCTTCTGTACCCAACACCTCTCCTCTTCTATACCCAACACCCCTCCCCTTCTATACCCAACACCTCTCCCCTTCTATACCCAACACCCCTCCCCTTCTGTACCCAACACCCCTCCCCTTCTGTACCCAACACTCCTCCCCTTCTATACCCAGCACCTCTCCCCTTCTACACCCAACACCCCTCCCCTTCTGTACCCAACACCTCTCCCCTTCTGTACCCAACACCTCTCCCCTTCTGTACCCAGCACCTCTCCCCTTCTGTACCAGACACCTCTCCCCTTCTGTACCCAACACCTCTCCCCTTCTGTACCCGAGCCAAGTGAAAATCAACTGAACAGATAAACTGGAATAAAATCAGAGGCAGCATTAGTTCGGGCTAGTAAACTAGTTACTCATTTTAATTATTATTAATTCAAAATAAGGCTGAAAAAATATTATTTTAAAATAATACTGACTACAATAATAATTACTAGCATGAGCTGATGCTGCTACTGATTTTATTCCAGATGACCTGTTCAGTTTAATTGGCATCATTTTCACTCAGGTAGATCATGGGAGAGGTGTTGGTCATCATCAGCAGGCACTGGTTCATCATCACTGACCTGCTGCACTTACAGCTTACACTGATTGGTGTATACTTGCTTGCTAATACACTGAGTGGTGTATTTTACACTGACTGCATCAAGATGATCCTCCCTGACCTGCTAAAATATTGTCTTTATAGTTTTATATGTTGTTTGTCTTAATGTTCTTTCCTTTGTTTTACAAATATGACCCAATGTACACTACCGGTCAAACGTTTGGGGTCACTTGCAAATTTTTTTGTTTTTGTTTAGTGATTTATTTTCCACATTCTACAACAATACTGGGGATTTCAAAACTATAAAATAACACATATGGAATTAGGTAATTACGTAACAACAACAAAGACAACAGTTAGTTGTTATTTTAAGACACAGAGGTCAGCCTTTCTGTAATAGTTCTTGCAAGAACAGTATTGTCAAGTGCATTTGCAAAATCCGTCAAGCACCATAATGAGACTGGCTCCCATGAAGGCCGTCCCAGGAGGGCGAGACCAAAACCTACCTCTGCCGCAGACAAGAAGTTCATTTAGAGTTATCAGCCTGAAAAATGACCAATTAACAGCCCCTCAGATTAGAGGCGTTATGAAGTCTTTACAGAGCAGAAGTAGCAGAAACATCTCACCATTAACTGTTCAAAGGAAATTAATTAATTTTTTGGACGCCTTCAGCCTTTACAGTGTAGAAAGAAATAAAAATCAGGAACCATCATGGAGTTAGAAAGTCACCCCAAACTTTTGAACGGTAGTGTGTGTTCAGTGATACTTTAAATAATATACTTAAAAAGCATTTATTTCTGTATTGAGTTATATTTTTATAGTTGTGTGCTAAGTCAAAAGTCATTTATTTAATCATGTCCTATTTATTTATTTAATTTTGAACACTTTGGAGTTCCATACAAACCATGGCACCAAAGCAAACGAACACAACTGAAGAAACCTTGAGAGGAACCAGACTCACCAGGGAACCCATCCTCATCTGGGTGATAACGGATAGCAGGGATTGATCTGCACTCATACCTTGTGTTAGGTGGCTGGAAGTTCAGTAGAACAGGAGATGTGGAGAAGTTCATATGGAGTCCAGTTGGTTATTGGAGGCTCAGGTAGACTGTAGGAAACTCCAGTCCTGAACTATCGAGCGACTGCAGTCACGAGTCCTCAGAGAACAGCTGTCTGTGTCAGAACAGAGGACAGGACCATCTTCATG
>NC_071126.1:23990000-24022500 GCF_024256425.1 Clarias gariepinus
GTGTCTCTCTGGGATGCGTCTGGTGTCTGGGGATGATTCTCTCTACCTAGAAAATGGTTCTGGCCTTGACTGGTGTTGGCAACTGTTTCTCTGGGGACTTGACAGTTCGATAGTTCATGACTGGAACTTCTTACAAGTCTACCTGGGTCTTCAATAACTACCTGGACTCCATATTAACATCAATTAACATCAGCTATTATAGCTGAACTGCCTCCCACCCTACACACTGTATAAATGCAGATCATTTACTGCTTTCTGTTTCACCCAGATGAGGATGGGTTCCCTGTTGAGTCTGGTTCCTCTCAAGGTTTCTTCCTATTACTATCTCAGGGAGTTTTTCCTTGCCACTGTCGCCCTCGGCTTGCTCACCAGGGACAAACTGACCATTTTCATTCATACAAATTCACAATTGAATAGAGGTCTGGACACACAGCAACTTTGTGCTGATGGTGACTAACTCTCTTCACCAGTCTGATGGAGTGCAGAACATCTGGAGATGGAGAACATTTGATGGAGAGTTGTTTGGACTCTGTTCCACAGGCCACTTGGAGAACACCACTGTCCGCCCCCTGCCCCATCCTCACTCTGAACTTCAGTAAAAAGGGTTCCTAAGAATAATGTAGTGAGAAGCGTTCCTAAGAAACACCCTGTCTGGGGGTAACAGGGGGTATCTGGGGTTTCAGGGGGTATCTGGGGTATGGCCCCTCTTTCTCAGGGACTTCCTGAAGTCTCAGCTACACAGCTCAGATCACTATCAGGTTCTGCTGAGGTTCCTCTCAGTCCGGAAGCACACACACACACACACACACACACACACACACACACTATCACACTATCACACTATCACACAAACACTGTCACACACTTATACCCACATGCTTACACACAACACAAACACAGTCACAGTCACACACACCACTCAGAAGTACATCTCACACACTTTCACACACAATATCTTTTCCTTTTATGTCCACTAGTGTGACAGACAGATAGACAGTCACACAGAGACAAACAGTCACTAAGACAGACAGAGAGACATACATCAAACATAGACACAATCAACCAGAGAGACAGACAGGCAGACAAAGAGACAGACAAACATGAAGAGACACAGACAGACAGAGAGACAGACAGGAAGACAAAGTGACAGACAGACAGGCAGACAAAGAGAAGGACATAGAGACAGGCAGACAGAGACAGACAGGCAGATGGAGAGACAGACAGGAAGACAGAGACACAGACAGGCAGACAGAAAGACAAGCAGGCAGACAGACAAACAAGCATACAGAGACAGGCAGGCAGGGAGACAGACAATCACACAGTGGGACAGACAGGCAAATAGAGAGAGACAGTCAGATAGACAAAAATAGAGACTGACAATCAGAAAGAGAGACATGCAGTCAGACAGACTGTCAAAAAGACAGACAGACAGGCAGTCACTCAGAGACAAAAAGTCACTAAGACAGACAGGCAGGCAGATAGACAGACATCAGACAGAGAGGCAGGCAGATAGGGAGACAGACAGGCAAACAAAGAGGCAGATAGAGACACGGACAGGCAGGCAGACAAAAAACAAACAGGGAGGAAGACAGACAGGCAGACAGAGAATTAGACATCAAACAGAGATACAGTCAGACAGAGAGACAGACAGGCAGACAAAGAGACAGACAGACAGACAGACATAGAAATAGACAGAGAGACAGACAGGAAGACAAAGTAAGAGGCAGAGAGCGAGACAAAGAGAAGGACATAGAAACCGGCAAACAGAGACAGACAGGCAGATAAGGAGATAGACAGGAAGACAGAGACACAAACAGAGAGACTGGCAGCAGACAGACAGAGAGACAGAAAGGAAGACAGGCAGACAAACAAGCAGACAGAGACAGACAAGAAGACAGAGAGTCTGGCAGCAGACAGACAGAGAGACAGGCAGGAAGACAGTAGGACAGACAGGCAGATAGAGAGAGACAGACAGACAGGCAGATGACACAGATGACACAGTCAGATAGACAAAAATAGAGACTGACAATCAGAGAGAGACATGCAGTCAGACAGACAGTCAAAAAGACAGACAGACAGGCAGTCACTTAGAGACAAAAAGTCACTCAGACAGGCAGGCAGATAGACAGACATCAGATAGAGATGCAGGCAGACAGGGAGACAGACAGGCAAACAAAGAGGCAGACAGAGACACGAACAGGCAGGCAGACAAAAAACAAACAGGCAGGAAGACAGACAGGCAGACAAAGAATCAGACAGCCAGAGAGACAGACATCAAACAGAGACAAAGGCAAACAGACAGACAGACAGCCAGACAAAGAGAAGGACATAGAGACAGGCAGACAGAGACAGACAGGCAGATGGAGAGACAGACAGAAAGACAGAGACACAAACAGAGAGACAGGCAGCAGGCAGACAGAGAGACAGACAGGAAGACAGACAGACAGACTAAGAGACAGACATACAGAGTGAGCTGGTGTTTCTTTTGTTTTTAAACAGAAAGGAATTTAGTTTTTTTTTGGAAAGAGTCCAGATCTGATTTCTAGGACCAGACCCACTACAGTTTCCCACACATACACACACGCACACATGAGCACACACACGCACACACGCATGCATGCACACACACACACACACACACACACACACACACACACACAATTAATGGCACTGAGCAGATGTTTTTATCTAAACATCAGATGATTTGGAGTCTAAAAGCAGAAGCTGGAGTAACAGCTGAAACATGGAGCGGGGTTACAGAAGGCCATGGAGTCTGTTAACGTTACTCTCATCACTTTTAGGCTTTATTGCTCAGTGAAAATGTGGTTCTTCAAGAACTTTACCTGCCCAGACAAGCAGGAGAACCGCCCACCTCACACCACCTTGAGTGACAAACGATGAGCTGGGCTGACCTCCAACACGAGAGCCATCTCTGAGCATAAGACAAAAAAAACTATTCATTTTCAGAAAAACTACTCAGCTGGTCATGAAAGGAGATAAGAAGATCGAGTTGTGGACATATACTGGAACATGATTCCCCCTGAGCTTCACTTAATAAACTAATAAACTCCCACAGGGAGATGTTTCCCACACCTGCTGAGAAGCAACCTGGTGTTAGTGTTAGGAACAGTTGAAAAGAAGAGTCATCGGCAAAACAGTAGCAGAAGAAGCCATGTGACGATGTTACATTATCAAAAAATATGCTGTGTTAAAGAGAATAAGAGAAGCACACTGAGTGCGGAAGTTTGAGGAACACAGCTGGAGCAGTTCCACAGAATTGGCTTCTGCATTTCCCCAGATATGAGCATGACCTCCAGTAGACACTTGAGTTTCAGAGCTGATGGAGAACACTGTGGTCACTTCAGCCAGAAGGTCAGGGGAAATCCCAGTGTGTAGTAGAGGGCTCTAACACACAGAAGTCAGAGTGGATGAACACAGCCAGGCAGACAGGACAGAGGAGATCATACCATGCTTTGACTGTTTATCTTCTCCTGCTTTAATGGAGCAGTAACACTTTAAACTCAAGGAGCTTGAGTTTGTTGCAGACATTGTATTTAAATAAATCCCTTGTGCTGTTGCAGAGTCGCCTAGGGGTGAAAGAGGACAACGATGACCAAGAAGAACAGTAGTCACCGTTACGTCCACTTCAACCCAGACGAGGATGGGTTCCTTGTGAGGTCTGGTTCTTCTCAAGGTTTTTTCCTATTGTGAAAACTCAGGGATTTTTTCTTTGCCACCGTCGCCATCAGCTTGTTTATCAGGGTCAGTCTGATCACTTTGATTCATACACATTTACATTTCATACAAACTTCCATAAATTCTATCGATTGTGTAAAGCTGCTTTGCGACAATGACAATTGTTAAAGGCGCTATACAAATAAAATAAAATTGAATTGAATAACAAATAGAAGCTCACCGCAGGTACTCTGGAGCTGATCTCCATTTCTATCATCATCAGTATGTAGATATTTTTTAGCCCAGGAGCAGACAGGAAGCTGGTCTGAAGATCAGAAGAAAGACAGGAAGTTAGCATTAGCATTGCCTGACGAGCAGTGATGATGATGATGATGATGATGATGATGATGATGGAAGTGGACGTGATGAGGAGGGATGGTGAAGACATGAAGCTGCCATCCTGTGGCGTCGACTATGGGATGCTTTTAATAGAAGAGTTTATATGTATACTAGTATGTGTGTGTTCACTAAGTGCGTGTACAACTATGTGTATAAGAGTGTGTACAAGTGTGTGTACAAGTGTGTGTACAAGTGTGTGTGGTATTAAATGTAACAAAGGTTTTGGGAAAGTATGTAAAAGTTTACAGTTCATTCAGGGGTCACGTCTGAGAGCAGGTCTCTCTCTCTCTCTCTCTCTCTCTCTCTCTCTCTCTCTCTCGTTCCCAGCTTTACATTCACATAAAATACTATAAATGATACTTTTTGACTTTGTGTGTGTGTGTGCGTGTGTGTGTGTGTGTGAGAAAGAGCCAGAGAGAGATAAATAACCCATAAAGAAATTTTATATATAAATTATATTATATATTCCCAAATATATATACTGTAACTATAAGGGAACATACAGATCTTTGTAGAACAGATCCTCAGTGTAGAGAAGATCCTCAATGTAAATGCAAATTGTCTGTATGGAGCAAATATTCAATTCAATTCATTTTAATTCAATTTATTCAATTTAATTTATATAGTGCTCTTAACAATGGTCATTGTCTCAAAGCAGCTTCACAAAATGAAAAGAAAATTTATGGAAGTGTGGATCAGTAGGAGAAAAAATGTGTTTAGATAATAATGAGATCGTCCCTGATAAGCGAGCCAAGGGTGTCGGCGGTGGAGGCCAGAATAAAAAACCCTGAGATGGCAATAGGAAAAAACCTTAAAAGGAACCAGACTAAACCCATCCTCATTTTGGTGATAATGGATAGCAGGAATTGTATAACGACATCATGGGATTTAGACTGCTGGAAGTTTAATATAACAAAAGTTGTCTAACTTAACATGGAGTTCAGTTAGAGTCAGCAGGTGCAGAGGGCAGTCACTGGATCACGGGAGCTCAGAAGCAGCATGTGCAGATCCAAACCATCATGAAGATGAATACAGCTGGAGCTGGTCTAGAGTTTTGTGATCTTAAGGAGCGTGGCGGATTATAGCGTATCAGAAGACTGGTTAGGTATGTGCGAGCTAAACCATTTAAAGCCTTGTATGTAAGTAATACTATTTTGTAATTAATTCTAAACTGAACAGGTAGCCAGTGCAGGGATGATAATATTGGGGTTATATGATCATATTTTCTGGATCTAGTGAGAACCCTGGCGGCTGCATTTTGGACTAACTGAAGCTTGTTTATTGAGGATGCAGGACAACCACCTAGTAATGCATTACAATAGTCCAGTCTGGAGGTCATGAATGCATGAACCAGCTTTTCTGCATCAGATACGGATAAGATGTTCCTAAGCTTGGCAATGTTTCCAATAAGTGAAAAAAAGCTGTTTTTGTAATATTGAAAATATGGTTAAGTTACTGACTAAGACAAGTTACTGTCTAATATTACGCCCAGGTCTTTCGAGCTGGTGGTAACCGTACATCCTTGTACTGTATATGGAGTACTGCATGTATATTGAGAACAGCAAAGGTCCTAAAACTGATCCTTGTGGGACCCCATATTTTACTGGCATGACACCAGACAGTTCTCCATTTAGATCTTCAAAATGGTATCGATTAGACAGGTATGATCTAAACCATTTTAATGCCTGTCACTGAATACTGGTGTGATTTTGTAAGCGATCTATGAGAATATTATGATCTATAGGTTTGAATGCAGCACTAAGATCAAGTAAGACATCATTAGTTATTTTAACTAGTGCAGTTTCTGTACTATGATGGGGCCTGAAACCTTTAAGGATGTTGTCTTCCTGCAAGAATGTGCATATTTGAGCTGATACTTCCTTTTCTAATATTTTTTATATAAAGGGGAGGTTTGAAATCTGTCTGTAATTTATATTTCATTCGGGTCTAAATTAGATTTTTTAAGAAGCGGCTTAATAACTGCCAACTTGAAAGGTTTAGGGACGTGCTTGCTCTCTTTAGGGTGTAAGTATGACTATTGTACCAAGGTGCAAATGTTTTATATCTGACTTTTTTTAATCTGATGGGAGCAGCAGTGTCTAATGTACTGGTAAAAATGTGTCCCATGTGCCCATGCTGCTAGTTAATTAAAAAAAAAAATTTTTTTGTCACATAGACAGTACGATATGCATTGAAAAACTTATGCGACCGCCCGAGACCTTAAAAATAAAACCTTATTAATGAGAATTAAATATATAAAAAAAATAATAAAATAGAAAATAAATTTAGCTAGAATAAAATAAAAATATTCTGTGCAATATAGAAAAATATAAAAAATATAAAAATATTAGTGTAAATAAAGAAAAATGACTGGGGGGGGGGGGGTGCCAATATACATGAAAGTGTCTTATTAACGTGACTTGTGTGCAATGATCCGAGAAATAAAATATAAATATGTAAGTGTCCATGAATTTATCTAGATTGTCTGCATTTAGGGGTCTAGTAACGTGTTGCGACAGATCCAGCAGATTATTTGTGAATTCAATTCAATTAAATTTTATTTGTACAGCGCTTTTAGCAATCGTCATTGTAGCAAAGCAGCTTTACACAGTCAAAAGAATTATTTAAGTTTGTATGAAATGTGAATGTGTATGAATCAAAATGGTCAGTTTGTCCCTGGTGAGCAAGCCGAGGGCGACAGTGGCAAGGAAAAACTCCCTGAGATGGTAATAGGAAGAAACCTTGAGAGGAACCAGACTCAACAGGGAACCCATCCTCATCTGGGTGAAACAGAAAGCAGTAAATGATCTGCATTTATACAGTGTGTAGGGTGGGAGGCAGTTCAGCTATAATAGCTGATGTTAATTGATGTTAATATGGAGTCCAGGTAGTTATTGAAGACCCAGGTAGACTTGTAAGAAGTTCCAGTCATGAACTATCGAACTGTCAAGTCCCCAGAGAAACAGTTGCCAACACCAGTCAAGGCCAGAACCATTTTCTAGGTAGAGAGAATCATTCCCAGACACCAGACGAATCCCAGAGAGACACACGGGGCATCCATGTGACGAGATCTTCAGCCAGAAGCGGGGCACCAGGATGGGTCAGACAGGTCCGGAGGGCAGAGGGAGTCTGGATCACTGGCAGCTCAGGAACGACATGTGTAGCTCGACAGAGAGAGAGAGAGAAAGAGTGAAAGGGGGGACAGGAGGAGAGAGGAAAAAGAAAGAGGGGGGGAAAGAGAAGAAGATCATTTTCTAATCTGTGAAGAAGAATAGCGTGATCAACGGTGTCAAAAGCTGCACTGAGGTCGAGTAATACAAGTATAGTTACACAACCCTGATCAGAGGCCAATAGGATGTCATTTACTACTTTAACGAGTGCTGTCTCTGTACTGTGATGAGGCCTAAATCCTGACTGATACAGTTCATGTATGCCATTTCTATGTATATATGAGCATAGCTGCTCCGCTACTGTCTTTTCCAGAATCTTAGAGATAAAGGGGAGGTTTGATATTGGTCTGTAACTGGACAGCTGACAGGGGTCGAGGTCAGGTTTCTTAATTATTGGTTTGATAACTGCTAATTTAAAAGATTTTGGAACATAACCAATGCTGAGCGAAGAATTAATTATTCTCAACAGGGGTTCTGTTATTGCTGGTACTATCTGTTTAAGAAAATGTGTCGGTACAGGATCTAATATACAGGTTGATGAATTTGCAGAAGAGATGAGTGAAATTAGTTCATTCTCTTCAAGGGGAGTAAAGTATTCTAGGTTCTGATCTGACATGGCTAGATTAACATCTGCATCAATTACATTGTTCGGTTTCAAAACCTCAATTTTATGTTTAATATTTTAATATATTAAATATATATATAATAATATCTATATAAAAATATATAATATATAATATCTATATTTTATGTTTAAAAAGTTTATGAAGTCCTCACTATTGCGTAATGTTGTTGTGATCCTATACCATGGGATATAATCAAATCTAGCGTATGATTACAGAGATGAGTTGCTCCACTTATATTTTGTTTAACCCCAAAGGAATTTAGTAAATCCATGAATGCGAGTCCTAAAGCGTCGTTAGCATCGTCTACATGAATGTTAAAGTCTCCTACTATCAACACTTTGTCTGAGTTAATCAATAGGTCTGACACTAGATGTTCAAACTCTTTAATAAAATCAGCATATGGCCCCGGGGTCTGTACACGGTGGCCAGGGTAAAATACAGCAAGGGTTTATTACGTATTTCACTGAGTGCAACATTAATGATTTTAAATGAGTTAAACCTGGGCCTGGCTTTCTGGGTAACAGTAAATAGTAGGTAGTAGTCAATGTTTTCTCTGCACACCTGATTAAACTAATCAATTAATTATCAGCCAAAACACTAACATGTGCAGGGCAGGTGTTCCTCAGGACCAGGGTTGGGAACCACTGGTATAGATCTTCACTTTAGAGGAGATCAGTGCAGGAGATCAGCCCTTTAATAATCTTTAATATAGCACAGATACAGTACACTCTACAATATAGTCTCTCCTGACCACTGGTGATGTAAACATGTGTACTGGTCTGTGTGTACTGGTCTGTGTGTACATACTGGTCTGTGTGTACTGGTCTGTGTGTACATACTGGTCTGTGTGTACATACTGTTACAGCACCGACAAACTCGCCTGTAGATCGACATTTCCTGGTGTGCTGTGTGAGGAGGCAGCATAGAGGTGGAAGAACATTCTGAAGAACTGCAGATGTCTTGGTGGAGAACATTGAGCTGGAGAACTGCTGACACTGCAGCATAACTGAGTGTTAACACAACAAAATGCTGATGTTGAAAAAAAAAGCTGGTTAGTAGCATGCTCACACACCCACACACACAGGAGTGCATTTTATTGCTCTATTCCCAGTGAGACTCGTCTCAAGAACACACAGAATGACTTCCAGATGTGTGTGATCTACTACAGCTGTCTATCTATCTTTCTGTCTATCTGTCTAGATACATCTATCAGTCTGTTGTTCTTTGTATCTACCTCTCTCTGTCTTTCTGTCTCTGTTCTGCTGAGTATCTGTATCCATCTGCCCATCTGTCTATTTTTATAATAGCTAATAGTCTAAACAGAGCAGCTGTCTCACTGTTCATTTGTGTAAACGAGTGTAGAGATGAACAGAGAGATGATCTCTCTAAACAGCTCTAATGCATGGTTCTGTCCATTCTTCTGCCTTATAAGGTGTGTGTGTGTGTGTGTGTGTGTGTATACTGTCACTATCATCATCATCATTACCCTTTTTACCATCATTACCACCACATCCTGTTAGAGAGAGATGAGACAGGTGAAGAAGACAGAGAAACGTTTCTGATCAATCTGAAAGCGCTTCACAGTCAGAGCTGTTACATTTGACTAAAAGTCGTTACTCTGAAGTGTAAACTCAAAATTCCTGCTTAGGAAGTTACATGAGTGAAGAAGATCAGGAGCATCAGCAGAAACCACGACAGGAACATCCTTAACTCTGACACAGTAGCACACGCGCATCAACACTCACGCAGTGTTTACACACACATTGTGTTTACACTCACGCAGTGTTTACACACACATTGTGTTTACGCACACGCAGTGTTTACACACACACTGCATTTGTTCATGGACACTTATGAACATTAATCATCTGTTCACTCATTGCACAGACGCACACACCCCGGTACCAGACACTCTCATATCCTGGACATTTCACATTTGCACTATTTCTGGACATTTCTATTTATTTAAATTTTTATTTACACTTAAAATGCTATTTTGTCTTTTGTACATATGGGTTTTTATATTTATATATTCTCTTTAATATACTTTTTTCTATAGTTTCAACTATTTATTTCTTATTTCTGGTTAATTGTTTCAAAAATTTTAAGGTCACTGGAGGTCGTGTAAGCATTTCACTGCATATCGTACTGTGTATGACTGTGTGTGTGACAAATAAAATTTGAATTTTGAATTTACACTCACACTGCATTTACACTCACACTGTGTTTACACTCACACGTATACTCCCTATCACACCGTCTGACTGTGATGGGCATACACCAAAATCTCTGTCATTTCTCGCTCACTCCATGGGCTCACTAGATAGGTGGCCTTCCCTTCTGCAGGTGTGGGGGTCCGAAGGGGCAGGGCCGCAAAGTCGCATGGCGGATGCTTAAAATGCACATTGGCACATGAGCAGGGGGATATAACACCCCAGGGACTTCAAAGGCCATAGAATTGAGTGCACACTGTGTTTACACCCACACTTTCTTTACACTCCCACTGCGTTTACACCCACACTGCGTTTACACTCACTCTTTGTTTACACCCACACTGCGTTTACACTCACTCTTTGTTTACACCCACACTGCGTTTACACCCACACTGCGTTTACACTCACTCTTTGTTTACACCCACACTGCGTTTACACCCACACTGCATTTACACTCACACTGCGTTTACACCCACACTTTGTTTACACTCCCACTGCGTTTACACCCACACTGCGTTTACACCCACACTGCGTTTACACTCACACTGCGTTTACACCCACACTGCGTTTACACTCACTCTTTGTTTACACCCACACTGCGTTTACAAACACACTTTGTTTACACTCCCACTGCGTTTACACCCACACTGCGTTTACACTCACTCTTTGTTTACACCCACACTGCGTTTACACTCACTCTTTGTTTACACCCACACTGCGTTTACCCCCACACTGCGTTTACACTCACTCTTTGTTTACACCCACACTGCGTTTACACCCACACTGCATTTACACTCACACTGCGTTTACACCCACACTTTGTTTACACTCCCACTGCGTTTACACCCACACTTTGTTTACACCCACACTGCGTTTACACTCACACTTTGTTTACACTCCCACTGCATTTACACTCACACTTTGTTTACACTAACACTGCGTTTACACTCACACTGCATTTACACTTACACTTTGTTTACACTCACACTGCGTTTACACCCACACTGCGTTTACACTCCCATTGCGTTCACACTCCCACTGCGTTTACACTCCCACTTTGTTTACACTCCCACTGCGTTTACACTCCCACTTTGTTTACACTCCCACTGCATTCACACTCACACTGCGTTTACACTCACACTGCGTCAACACTCACACTGCGTCTACACACCCACTGCGTTTATACCCCCACTGCATTTACACTTACACTGCGTTTACACTCACACTGCGTTAACACTCACACTGCGTTTACACTCACACTTTGTTTACACTTCCACTGCGTTTACACTCACACTTTGTTTACACTCACACTGCGTTTACACTCACACTTTGTTTACACTTCCACTGCGTTTACACTCACACTTTGTTTACACTCACACTGCGTTTACACTCACACTTTGTTTACACTCACACTGCGTTTACACCCACACTGCGTTCACACTCCCACTGCGTTCACACTCCCACTGCGTTTACACTCACACTGCGTCTACACTCACACTGCGTTTACACTCCCATTGCGTTTACACTCCCACTTTGTTTACACTCCCCCTTTGTTTACACTCCCACTGCGTTTACACTCACACTTTGTTTACACTCCCACTGCGTTCACACTCACACTGCGTTCACACTCCCACTGCGTTTACACTCACACTTTGTTTACACTCCCACTTTGTTTACACTCCCACTGCGTTTACACTCCCACTTTGTTTACACTCCCACTGCATTCACACTCACACTGCGTTTACACTCCCACTGCGTCTACACTTACACTTTGTTTACACTCCCACTGCGTTTACACTCCCACTGCGTTTACACTCCCACTGTGTTTACACTCACACTGCGTTACCTCTCACTCATACCCCATTAACCTTCACACGGACTTTACACCTACTTAGTTTACACTCACACTGCGTTTACACTTCCACTGCGTTTACACTCACACTTTGTTTACACTCACACTGCGTTTACACTCACACTTTGTTTACACTTCCACTGCGTTTACACTCCCACTGTGTTTACACTCACACTGCGTTACCTCTCACTCATACCCCATTAACCTTCACACGGACTTTACACCTACTTAGTTTACACACACACATTGTTTACACTTCCACTGCGTTTACACTCACACTTTGTTTACACTTCCACTGCGTTTACACTCACACTTTGTTTACACTCACACTGCGTTTACACTCACACTTTGTTTACACTTCCACTGCGTTTACACTCCCACTGCGTCTACACTCACACTGCGTTTACACTCCCATTGCGTTTACACTCCCACTTTGTTTACACTCCCACTTTGTTTACACTCCCCCTTTGTTTACACTCACACTGCGTTTACACTCACACTTTGTTTACACTCCCACTGCGTTTACACTCCCACTTTGTTTACACTCCCACTTTGTTTACACTCCCACTGCGTTTACACTCACACTGCGTTTACACTCCCACTGCGTTTACACTCACACTGCGTCTACACTCCCACTGCGTTTACACTCCCATTGCGTTTACACTCCCACTTTGTTTACACTCCCCCTTTGTTTACACTCACACTGCGTTCACACTCACACTGCGTTTACACTCCCACTGCGTTTACACTCACACTTTGTTTACACTCCCACTTTGTTTACACTCCCACTGCGTTTACACTCCCACTTTGTTTACACTCCCACTGCATTCACACTCACACTGCGTTTACACTCCCACTGCGTTTACACTCCCACTGCGTTTACACCCCCACTGCGTTTACACTCACACTGCGTCTACACTCACACTTTGTTTACTCTCCCACTGCGTTTACACTCCCACTGTGTTTACACTTACACTGCGTTACCTCTCACTCATACCCCATTAACCTTCACACGGACTTTACACCTACTTAGTTTACACACACACATTGTTTACACTTCCACTGCGTTTACACTCACACTTTGTTTACACTCACACTGCGATTACACTCACACTTTGTTTACACTTCCACTGCGTCTACACTCACACTGCGTTTACACTCCCATTGCGTTTACACTCCCACTTTGTTTACACTCCCATTGCGTTTACACTCCCACTTTGTTTACACTCCCCCTTTGTTTACACTCCCACTGCGTTTACACTCACACTGCGTTTACACTCACACTGCGTTCACACTCACACTGCGTTTACACTCACACTGCGTTTACACTCACACTTTGTTTACACTACCACTGCGTTTACACTCACACTGCGTTTACACTCACACTTTGTTTACACTCACACTGCGTTTACACCCACACTGCGTTCACACTCCCATTGCGTTCACACTCCCATTGCGTTCACACTCCCACTGCGTTCACACTCCCACTGCGTTTACACTCCCACTGCGTTTACACTCACACTGCGTCTACACTCACACTGCGTTTACACTCCCATTGCGTTTACACTCCCAC
Source organism: Clarias gariepinus (assembly GCF_024256425.1). Classification (NCBI taxonomy): domain Eukaryota; kingdom Metazoa; phylum Chordata; class Actinopteri; order Siluriformes; family Clariidae; genus Clarias; species Clarias gariepinus. The sequence goes on from NC_071126.1 coordinate 24,003,509, forward strand.
TTTGTTTACACTTCCACTGCATTCACACTCACACTGCGTTTACACTCCCACTGCGTTTACACTCCCACTGCGTTTACACTCCCACTTTGTTTACACTTCCACTGCATTCACACTCACACTGCGTTTACACTCCCACTGCGTTTACACCCCCACTGCGTTTACACTCACACTGCGTCTAGACTCACACTTTGTTTACACTCCCACTGCGTTTACACTCCCACTGTGTTGACACTCACACTGCGTTACCTTCACTCATACCCCATTAACCTTCACACGGACTTTACACCTACTTAGTTTACACACACACATTGTTTACACTTCCACTGCGTTTACACTCACACTTTGTTTACACTCACACTGCGTTTACACTCACACTTTGTTTACACTTCCACTGCGTTTACACTCACACTGCGTTTACACTCCCATTGCGTTTACACTCCCCCTTTGTTTACACTCCCCCTTTGTTTACACTCCCACTGCGTTTACACTCACACTTTGTTTACACTCACACTGCGTTCACACTCACACTGCGTTTACACTCACACTGCGTTTACACTCACACTTTGTTTACACTCCCACTTTGTTTACACTCCCACTGCATTCACACACTCTGCGTTTACACTCACACTGCGTTTACACTCACACTGCGTTTACACCCCCACTGCGTTTACACTCACACTGCGTCTACACTCACACTTTGTTTACACTCACACTGTGTTTACACTCACACTGCGTTACCTCTCACTCATACCCCATTAACCTTCACACGGACTTTACACCTACTTAGTTTACACACACACACACACACACACACGGTTTAATGTTCCACAGCAGGGATTTTGGTGAAGCACAACCACATCCGATGAGTCATAACACAATTCTCTCATTCTGTAAACACACACACAGTTTTTCCCTTTTCCACTAGTTTACTGTACGTGTGCAGGAGTGAAGTTTTAGACACAGAGCTGTCAATCGATCATGTGTGCTAATTAGACATTAGGCCACACCCCCTCTGAGAGGTGTGTTTGGTGTGTTTAAGGGTGAACTGCATCCCATTTACAGTCTGGGCTTTTCCTTTAAACACTGCTGGACTAACCCAGCTAACACAGCTAACCCTAGAGGGGCAAGAAAAAGCATGTGAACCGTTTGGAATTTCATGGTTTTCTGCATTAATTTGTCCTAAAATGTGATTTAATCTTCAACTAATTGTGATGACAAATATACTGAAAGAATAATAAAAGTCTAAAATAATAACACAAAAAGCTCTTCTCTTGTCGCTGTATTAGAACACTCAGTCCTGAGATCTTTATACAGTTTAAACATTCTGTTTTCCTTTATGTACTCTAAAATGCAGAAGTGAATAAAATCATCATTTAATCTGATTAGAGAAATGACTGATATACAGTAAGAGATATAGATTGTGTGTGATGTCCGAGCTCACGTGTGTGTGTGGTGTTTGAGTAAATACACAGAGTCTGATGTGAAAAATAAACATTTCATATCCATTTTAATGTAGAACACAGAACACACTCAGATCAATACTTTAATAAAACCAGTTTACAGTGAACACATGCTCAGACTGACGAAGCTGAAACCCTGACGCTCGGTAAAGTTTTATTAAACACATCACAGCCTTGTTTATCACTGAAACTTTACAGGTAAATCAGTGTCAGGATGTTATTTATTACTATAGGACATCATATCCTGGTAAATGTACAGTCTGTTAATGCTTTCTCCCACTGACTACACGACTCCGTCCACGCTTTTCCGTTTCTCACTAATGCCCTGAATAAAAAGAATACCAAAACGAGTCCTCTCAATGAGAACAAAACTATTGGCACCCTGTAAATCATGGAGGTTTCCGTCTCTCCATTAGCAGTTATAAAGTTTGTGGGTGTGGCTAAATGTAAATCATCTCAGTAATTAAAGGCGAGTTGATAACAATAGTTAATAAACAAACATTCATGAGAAATAAACATTCATATCTGGAGTTATAAATCTGTACGGAGTGATGGATGAGGCTCAGTGTCAGGAGGGCAGCTTATTCAGCTTCACTAACACATCTATAACACCTAGCTTTCATTATTAGCATAAAAAGTGGTCATAAATAAAATAAAACAATACACACACACACACAATGTCCATAGGACTTAACAGCACAGTAAACCAGTAAATAAATAATAATAATAATAAAATAATATTGTAAACTGTAGCTCAGTATCAGTTTTACAGTTTTCTGTTTTTCACTCCATAATAAATGATTTATTTCTTTCACTCTCAGTCATCAAACCCTAACAGCTGTACTGACTGGAGGCGCACCTCTAAGCCACGCCCCTACTGAAGCCCCGCTATTGAAAGCCACGCCTCCTGTCTGTGATTCTCTACAGTGTGATTAACAAACCTTTATTAAGCTCCAGATGTGTTAGCTTCTTCACACTCATCTTTTGATTGATTATTTATTTATTACTGTGTTATTTATTTATTTACTCCTCAGCACCACGCTGTTGACGTGATCAGAACATTAGCGGTCCGGCGCAGGCGCCTTCCCTCATCCGGCTGTGTGGCTCCGGGCTCTCACACACACATACACACTTGTTCCCAAAGAACTCTGGTGTGTGTGTGTGTACCCCGTGTCTTATCTGCAGGTTTATCCAGAAGTTCCTCATGTCTGTAGCTCTGAGCTGGGCTGTGTGGGAAGGCGGGGTGACATGGGGAGCTTGTTGTCCAGGGGGCGTGGCCTCAGCATTTTACAGACAGCCCCCCAAAAGAGGCGGGGCACAGGGGGGCTGAGCAGGAGGAACACCCAGGGGTGGAGGATGGGGTTCCAGGATAGCATCAGGAGAGCCGTCCGGTCTAGTGTTTTGCCAGAGTTGATATACACACAGATCTGTACGGGGAGGGGGGGGGGGTAGTGGGGGGAGGTGTAAGGGAGGGAGAGAGGGAGAGAGGGAGAGAGAGAGAGAGTTTAGCCAGTTTTATCGAGTTTTATCGGTGTAATCTAGTGAGTTGGTCCTGGGTTTCACAATAACATGGGGGGTGGGTGGGGCTTATTTGATTGACAGGTTTATGCTTGTCTATCCAACACAAACACACACTCAGCATGTGTAAACAAACCAGAGAGAAAATATTCTCAGGAAAGCAACTTGTTATAGAAGCTGACTTCCTGTCGAGTGTGTTTCACCCCAATGAGTCTAAACACGAGAGATTATTCAGGGGCAAGAACACACATGTGGGCTGTTTGGAATGTCACGGCTTTCTGCGTTAAACCGTCATAAAATATCATCTGACCTCCATCTACGTCAAGAGTGTTGACTGATACACTGTGCCTGAAATAATAACACAAAGGAATCCTGATCGTTCATGTCGTTATTAGACACTCATTCAACAATTAAAATACCAGTGGAGAAAGTAAGTGAACCCTTGGAATTAATAACTAGTCCCCCCCTCCCCGGCAGGAATAACCTCCACCACTCCACCAGGCGCTTCCTGTAGCTGTGGATCAGATACACTCGGGAATTCTTCTTTCCCTCTATGACTGTGCGCTGGCCACGCCCTGATGCAGCGTTACAGTTGGGATGATGTTTTTATGATGATGTGCCGTGCCCTTTTTACACCAGATGTAGATCTGTGTGTTCTTTCCAAATCGTTTAATCCTAGTTTCTATGGTGCACTAAACATTTTGCAGATTGCGCTGTGGATTCTTAATGAGATCTTTCACAAGCTCCAGGCGTGCACAGTGTTGTTTTTAATAAGCAGTGTTGTTTTAGGGTTAGGATTAGAGATAGAGTAACCCCAACCCAAACCCTAATCCCAACCCTAACCCCAACCCTAACCCTAATTCCAACCCCAACCCTAATCCCAACCCCAACCCCAACCCTAACCCGTCCTTTGTCCTTGTGACACTCTACTTGTTTAATGTTCTACAAGGTTCCAGTTTTTCACTTCTCATCACCACCATATGTGTAATATAACAGAGTATGAAGGTAACAGCAGTAGACTTGTAATAAACAGATATAAATAAAGAGTATGAATATCCCGTAAACATCCGAGTGTGTGTGAACTGTGAATCCTGTTAGTATTTGGATGTCCACAGGTCCATTGTTCATAAGGTGATATTTATCTGAATGTATGTAAACGTTCAGTAGTTCTGAGTTTGAGCTACTTTAGACTCATGAACACAGATGTTTATCAGGACATTTTGACTGGGCGCCAACTTTTCCCAACAGTCCCAAAGTGTCTCCTAAAGCAGCTCTAGTCCACACCTTCAAACTCATTGTCATAACAAGACTCGACCCCTGACCCCTGACACTAACACCTGACCCCTGACACTAACACCTGACCCTGACCCCTGACACTAACACCTGACCCTGACCCCTGACACTAACACCTGACCCTGACCCCTGACACTAACACCTGACTCCACTGGGAGGTTAAGAGGTAAAGAAATCCCAGGATTCACACACTTTTTCTACTAGCACTAGACCAGAATCATCCGTGTTATTATTTTAGACACATGATATCAGTCAACACTCTGGACCTGATGAGATGAAGATCAGATCACATTTTATGACAAATTATTGCAGAAAACCATGAAATTCCAGAGGGTTCACATACTTCTTCTTGCCCCTGTAAACACACACACACACACACACACACACACACACACACTGGTTCTTGTTGAAATAAATCAGACTATTGGAGGGACTCCGGAAGTGGGCGGAGCTTCCCAACCTAAATGAGCTGCATGCAAATGTGCTGATTGTGTGATTTATATCTGAGTTGTAACAGCTTTCAGAACGTCACCCAACAGAGAGTGTGTTTCTGATGACATCACAGTGTGAACAGGCTGAAGCAGGAAGTCTCATACATACACACACACACATACTGTACACTCATACACTCATACACACATACTGTACACACACACACATACTGTACACTCATACACACATACTGTACACTCATACACACACACATACTGTACACTCATACACACACACATACTGTACACTCATACATACATACTGTACACTCATACACACACACACATACTATACACACACACACATACTGTACACTCATACACACACACACATTGTACACTCATACACACACACATACTGTACACTCATACACACACACACATACTGTACACTCATACACACACACATACTGTACACTCATACACTCACACACACATACTGTACACTCACACACATACTGTACACTCATACACACACACATACTGTACACTCATACACACATACTGTACACTCATACACACACACATACTGTACACTCATACACACACACATACTGTACACTCATACACACATACTGTACACTCATACACACACACACATACTGTACACTCATACACTCATACACACATACTGTACACACACACATACTGTACACTCATACACATACTGTACACTCATACACTCATACACACATACTGTACACACACACATACTGTACACTCATACACACACACACATACTGTACACTCATACACTCACACACACATACTGTACACTCACACACATACTGTACACTCATACACACACACATACTGTACACTCACACACATACTGTACACTCATACACACACACATACTGTACACTCATACACTCACACACACATACTGTACACTCACACACATACTGTACACTCATACACACACACATACTGTACACTCACACACATACTGTACACTCATACACACACACATACTGTACACTCATACACACACACACATACTGTACACTCACACACATACTGTACACTCATACACACACACACACATACTGTACACTCACACACATACTGTACACTCATACACACACACATACTGTACACTCATACACACATACTGTACACTCACACACACACACACATACTGTACACTCATACACTCACACACACATACTGTACACTCACACACATACTGTACACTCATACACACACACACATACTGTACACTCATACACACACACACATACTGTACACTCACACACATACTGTACACTCATACACACATACTGTACACTCACACACACACACACATACTGTACACTCATACACACACACACATACTGTACACTCACACACATACTGTACACTCATACACACATACTGTACACTCACACACATACTGTTCACACATGCACTCATACACACATGCCGAGTTTTGATAATGTGACACCATCGTGTCTGAGCGTCTGAGCGTCTGATCTCCAGTCACGTCCCATCAGGGGGCGCGGATCGACCGGTGCAGCTCCAATATAAATATAATAAATCATTTTAAAACATCCATATTGTGGTCATACACACACCGCAACACAAAAGAGTCCGGGGTCATGAATAGACTTCATCTCCAGTACTGAGTGTGGAGGTTTAACTTTAATAACCTGTTATTTACATGATCTTATTTTAGACTGTTTATTTTTTCATTGTTTATTTTAATAATTCTTCTGTCTGTCTATAAAGCACTATGTACACAGCTGTGTGTGTGTTCACACTGAGAGCAGTCTGTGTGTGTGTGTGTGTGTTTACATTTTAATTATGTCATGGCTGAAGCGTGAGAAAAATGCACCTGCTGAAATGTGTGTGTGTGTGTGTGTGTGTGTGATTACTGATCTTATCTAACAATACATGTATTCTATTTACTCCTAAATGTTTCTATAATAGGTTTCATTTGTTTTGTATAATGTATAATTATTACTGTTGTTAATAATAATAGTAATAATAATAATAATAATAATATTATGACACATGTTGTGTCATAATAATGGAGTGTATAAACTGTGTGAACAGACAGAACACACACACACACACACACACACACACACACACACACACACACACACTTAGCTCTGTTACTGAGATGTGTGTTCAGGTTAATAAATGCTCAGATCTGTTGATCTTCAGGCTTCATTGCAGACAGGCCCTGGTCTGATTTACTGAAATCTGATGTTTTGTCAGACTGTTTACGTCATCATTTCAGTGTAACCTGACATTAATCTGAACAGATCCCGCCCATAAACCCAAACATGTGAGAACAGGAACAGTGAGTCCCGTGACAAGATCAAGCTCGCTGTAAAAGAGGAACTGGTTATTCAACCACGTCTTTAGTTTAGCACTGTCTCTATACACTGCTCTAAAACCTTCCCTGAGGTCTGATCTACTCTATACATAAAAGATCTGACATTTAATCTACTCTGCGTCAGATATTTTCACTACGAACTACTCTGTATAATGTATAGTCTATATGTGGCCTGATCTACTCTATCAGATACCTGCAGTCTGGTACAGTGGAACCTTGGATTACGAGCATAATTTGCATTTCAAAGCACTCGTAAATCAAAGAGAAGTTTCCCATAAGAAATAATGGAAACTCAAATGATTTGTTCCACAGACCAAAAAAATTAATACAAAAAATAATTAATACAAAATATAAAGTAAAAATAAAACAAATTAACCTGCACTTTTTAAAAATAAATCCAGACAGATGAGTGTGTGCGCGCAGGCACTGTGTGTGTGTGTGTGAAGCTTAAGTAGGAGAACCTTTCTCTTATTTGAATTACACACACACACACATTAACGGAAAGACTGTTTTGTCTAAAAAATGAGCAAGCAACATCGCTAATGAAACTCACGTGAGCGCATACTAACGGAATCACTGCTGTAAAGTCAAACAAAGAAACAAATGAACCTGCACTTCACCTTTGAAAAGAATCGCGGCAGAGCAGTGTTTCTGTGTAGAGCAGAGTGTGTGTGTGTGTGGCTGAAACAAAGAGACAAAATGGATCTTTAACCTCCCTAATGAGACTTGCTTTTGCTTTACACGCGCACTGTACACATACACAAAATTAAATATGTTTTACACACACACACACACACACACACACGGTCACAGTATTATAGTAAACAGTACACATGTGCACGGATGTTGATTATACCAGTAAGAGACGCGCACTAAGACCCAGCAGGGGAGATGATTACCCACAATTCCGCAGCGCAAGAGAGAGAAAAAACGTTGGCTCAGTTGTGATCACGTGACGCACGGCGTTAAAACAAGAAAAGCATGCGTAATACATGATACTCTGTACTCGTACACCAAAGCCTGCTCATTTTCCAAATCAAAATTTATTAAAAATATTTGCTCGTCTTGCGAAATCGTGTTACTTGTAATCCGAGGTTTCACTGTACATTCAATATAAGATGTATGTGGTCTTACCTGCTCTCTCTCTCTCTCTATATATATATATATATATATGTCTGTGGTCTGATCTAGAGAGTTGGGCAGCTGTGATTTTATGTTTTAGCACCCAGTCATCCCTATCAGACAGCTTCCTCCTGCGTCCACAGTTACTCCTGTTGGATGTGTTCGTCCTTCTTGGTGGTATGCTGACGTTACCCTGGATACCGCGGCTCATGATACATCACAAAGAAATTAAACCTCCAACGCTAACTTGGTCAGGGTTTCAGTTTTATTGTCCAACCCCTGTATGTGGTCTGATCTACTTTACATAGGATGATTGTGGTCTGATCTACTCTATATAACTCCTTGAGAACAATTCTCTCTCACATGTTTATTCTCATCCACTGGGTCTCTGGAGGAAGGAGCTCTGAGTTTGGACACGCTGACTTTATACACAATAAAGGATCCAACCAATCATAGGTAAGACTGCTTTATTGCTATCAATCATAACAAAGAAGGTGGGATTTATTGGAAAAGACAGAAAGCGGAATCTAACATAAAGAAAAAAATACTTCAACCATACGGAGCCGCCCGAGAGATGTGAGGGGGAATAAATAGATTAAATTTCCCCCCATGACTCCTGTCGGGTCCTGAAGAACACCTTTCCACATGTCATGAAAGTTTTATTCTGATTAAACACTCTGAGCATGTAAAAACACATCCTATCAGATCAGCGTCCATGTAAACAGTTACGCTGGAATCTGTAAGCAGAATGAAATCATTTCAGAGCGAGACATTTTGTTCACGTAAACAAAGACAGAGTAACCGCAGGAGCGGAAACATCAACGCTAACGTACTGTTAATTTGCTGTTACGTTTACTTATTGCGTTAGACACCGACACTGCTGCGCTGCTCCAAGTGTTACTCGGGTAATGATGTTACAATCAGCACAATCAGCACACCTGAGAACCAATCAGCATGGACCGTTCCCTTTGGTTTTGTACCAATGTACATGTACGTCAACATGGATATCCTTTCTCTTTAACTAGAGAGAAAGGGGCGGAGCATCGTCCAGGAGTGCTCCAGCAGCACTACATCCACAGTACATCCCTAACCTGAAATCATCCTCCATCACTCCTAGCATGACGCTGTAACAAATTAATGTCAATTTGTATAAAAACTGATTTATTAATTTATTTCTTTACACATCATCCACAGGGCTGGTGCTCACCCTCACCTGGAGCAGAACCTCCTGAAGGACCTGAAACCATCACTCCTACACTTCCTGTTCCCTGAACTCTAAATCTGTTGTTCTGATATTTCAGGTGTGATTTAGAATGGATAATGGATCTCCACGCCCTGCTCCATCACTCTGCCTCAGGGAGATCTTATCTAGATAGATCTTACCAGGTCTTATCTTAAAGATCTCACTCCAGTGTTTCCCACACACACAGTGTGCTGCAGCAGGCCACCCATGAGGTCTAAAGAATAAGGAGGGTGAACTGCTGCTCACACACGCGCTGTAGAGACACAGCTTCACACAGTGAGGCGCTCTTCCTTATAAAACACCTCGGACATCACACTGTCTATTTAAGTTTTCTCAAATGTCATGTAGAAACAAAGTTAGCTTTACTTTTAAAATGTGTCAATTTTACTGGTACCAGAATAATGGAATGACATCGCAAAAATGCGGAATTCGCTAAATTTACAAATTATTATTATTATGTCACTGAAACCGTGAAAAACAACCATAAAAGCCAGTAATCTTGTGTGAATGAGTGAATCTGTGCTGTTTTTTGCTCAGTCATGTGTGTATAGTTGGTAAAAATGAAGTAACATCCAGTTCATGACATTGTCTATATGGCGCTGATCAAAGCACACCTGTGTGTATAAAGATAACTCTACACTTCACACTCCTGACCCCCATATATTTATTAAAACACAGTAATATGAAGAAGGGCTGAAATGCTCTGGTTTAAGAGCTACAGTACAGTACCCGCTCCGACACACCACGTCTTTATACACCAAGTGTTTAGTTCTGAAGTCTTTCTCGTCATGTATAAATATGTTGATTTATAGGGGAGGGTTAGTAGGTCGGATCCCTGAAATGTGAAATGAATAAAAATATCAGATAAATAATAATATAGTGTTATTGTGTTATGTATGTATTGTTTGTTGTATGTAGAAGGTGCTGACACACTGTACACCACCGCAGGTATATTTCACACCTGTGGGAAACACACGGCCAAAACATGGTGTTGGTGTTAAATGCTCTTACCTAGGTGAAAAAACATCAGAATTTTCAGACCAGATCATATAACACCATTTGTTATAATACTTAATGCATACGTTATTTTTTTGTTTTCGTTTTTTTTTTTATATATAAAATATGTGTGGTGGTGTAGTGGTTAGCACTGTCGCCTTGCACCTCCAGGGTCCGGGTTCGATTCCCATCTCTCTGTGTGCATGGAGTTTGCATGTTCTCCCCGTGCGTGGTGGGTTTCCTCTGGGTACTCTGGTTTCCTCCCACAGTCCAAAGACATGGATGTTAGGTTAATTGGCGTTCCGTAATTGCCTGTAGTGTGTGAGTGTGTGTATGTGCGTATGTGTGTGTGCCCTGCAATGGATGGGCTCCAGGCCCTCCGCGCTCCTGAGTACAGGATAAAGCGCTATAGAAGATGAGTGAGTGAGTGAGTGAAAATATGAATACACATTTATTTTTTATCAGATCAAAAGAAACAGATTTGAAAAAATACAATTTTGTGCCTTTTTATGTTTTAGTTTCTGTTACTTTTTAAAATTTAAATCTTTTAATGATCTTGATTGTCATTCAGATGAAACTTTAGATTTAGATTCCACATGAAGACATAAATCTGATAAAGTGTATTATTTTAAAATACTAAATTGTTATTGCAACATGAATTTGACATGGTTACAGACACTACAGATTATTTGCTTTTTAAGCTTTTACAAAAAAACATCTCTCATGCAGCGCACTGACGTCGTCCTGGAATGTTAATGGTGTGTGTGTTAACAATAATTATTGAGCAGCTTACAAAACATTGTGAGTGATGTTATGATTAATGCTGTGAGTGATGAGTGTGATGTGATAAGTGTGATGTTATTAATGTGATGTGATGAAGATAAAAATGTAAGTCGCTCTGGATCAGAGAGTCTGCCAAATGCCTAAATGTAAATGTAATGAGTGATGTGATGAGTGTGATGCTGTGAGTGATGTTATCAGTTATGATTAATGCTATGAGTGTGATGTTATGAGTGTGATGTGATGAGTGTGATGTGATGAGTGTGATGTTATGAGTGTGATGTGATGAGTGTGATGTGATGAGTGATGTTATCAGTGTGATATCAGTGTGATGCTGTGAGTGGTGAGTGATGAGTGTGATGTTATGATTAATGTGAGTAATGAGTGTGATGTGATGATTAAGGCTGTGAGTGATGAGTGTGATGTGATGAGTGTGATGGTTCCTCACCACGAGCGGAAGTGAGCAGATGAGGAAGCTGATGGTCATGAAGACGAGCAGGACCAGGTGCTCGAGCTCCTCGGAGAGGGTTCGTGTCCGCGCGGGGTCCCTGAGCCTGCGCGCGGAGCCCCGGTGCACCGTGCACCTCCGGTACATCTGCACGAGCTGGTAGATGACGCAGGCGTTGCAGAGCACGGTGCACGCGATCATGAGGAGCATGCAGGACGCGTACAGGTTCTTGTAGACGTGGGAAGTTTGCATGTCCACGAAGCACCAGGTCCCGGGACAGTACTGCACGTATTCACCGAACCTGAAGAACGGCGCGAGGCAGAAGAGCGCGCCCGACGCGTAGACCAGCGCGAGCGCCACGTACCCGCAGCGCGCGTTCAGCCGCCGCGCGTAGAAGTAGGGCGCGGACACGGAGAGGCAGCGCTCGAGCGCCATGCACAGCATCAGCGCGAGCGTCACGAGGCTCAGGAACGTCATGGCGAAGCCGAAGTGCTGGCACGCGACCTCACTCCCGCCCAGCGCGCGCAGGGACTCGTTCCGCGCGTACGCCGCCATCACCAGCGGGCTGACCGAGCACGTGCCCAGCAGGTCGGTGACGAGCAGCGCAGTGAGCAGCACCGGGAACAGCCGACCGGGACCGGCGGCGGGAGCGGCACCGCGCGCGCTCCGAGCCCTCCTCCTGCGCCGCCGCACCTCCAGCAGCACGAGCGCGACCGCGTTCCCGAGAACCCCGGCGGCGAACATGAGCGCCGAGATGGCGGGAGAACCCCCCCGGACCCCCCCCTCCCGCCCCCTGCAGAGATCCGTACCGTTCCTCTCCATCTCACCGCGCGCGTGCGTGTGTGTGTGCGCGGGTTTATCCACGGCGGGAGAAGGTCTCCGTGCCGCACATCATACACTCTGTCTGTGAGTGAGAGAGAGAGAGTGAGTGTGTAAGGCGAGCACACACGAACAGGAGGAGGAGCTCGTGCAGGCCACGCCCCTCTACAACACGCCCTGATCACAGTTTTTTTTTTTTTTTTTTTGCAAAACATTAAAAAAGTTTCCTAAACTCTTATCGCACCATCAGACCTAAAACACACAACCGGCAAAACGGTTCATCTCATGCACAAAATCACACAAACTAATATTAAACACACAATAATAAACTACCACAGTACACTATGTCCAGCTAAACACTGCACACATGTTTAAAAATCTAATAATTATTCAAAACAGTAACACATGTTCTCTTCCAACAGGAACATTAAGTCATAACACATGGACAAAAAAACACTTTCATCAGCTGAAATGACAGAAACTGCTTTATTTGATGTGTCAGGTCTGCCCTTATATTAAAGCCTCTCTACATTTTTGTTCTCTTGGGTTTAGTAAATGCATTCATTTTGTTTCTTTTGCTGCAGAAATTCAATACAAAAAAGCAAATGACCATCTCAAAGTAGCTTTATAAAATGTACAGTTTATGTAAAAAAATACAGACACAGAACTGCTGCAGTACAGACTTTATGTGCAAAAGGACATTACTGCAAGATATACAAACAGAAAAAGCACCAGAATTATAATAAAAAAACAAAACAAAGGAATCTTCTACAGTATTCAGCCCGGTCTTCTGCATTTGGCCACATGTTCTTATCCACATCACACCTAATATCTTCTCTGGCAAGGCATCATGGGAAGAATCTTTTGGCATGCCTTATCCACCCCTGGCAGTGTTTAGCTGTGATGTCTCGGCATGCAGCATCCATTGCATCCAGGAGGGACATTTGGTCAAAAACCTTCCATCTCCAGGCTGAGAAAAACCTATATAATATATATATATATATTTGCATATTCATGACAAACCCCTGAAAAATAAATGTGTTACAAAATAAACATTATACAAGAATTTGTATTAATGGTCTTGACGGCTGTCTCGTGCCGAGGGTTTATTATAATAGTAATATCATATTTGATAATAATAAACCTATGAATTTATGTTCATATATAATATTTGATAGCGATTATATATATTGGTATATATGCAAGATACTTTTCTTTTCCCACGGGATTCAGTTCGCCTCAGTCGTGCTCTTTAACCAATCAGATGTGACCTCGCCATTTCAACCAATCATAATCCGCCAGGAGCCTAAATCCTGTTTACATGAAATAAAGCTGCTCTCGAGCAGGGTCAAGCTTACGGATATGTTGCTATGACAACAAGTGTGAGAAGCGCATCGAAGAACGAAACAATCCAAGATCAGGACAAATCCACAACAATCAAATCCAGCGACCTAGCGACGTACGAACAACAACAACAACAACAACATCAGACTGCAGTGTGTAGAGTCCCGTCTATAACAAACATACAGTAGCTGTGGTCTGACAGTGACAAAGCAAACATGCTTTGTTTTTATGTTGATCTGTACTTTGAGAGCCACAAACAGCCAGAATTAAATTCATTTAATTCATTTGATTCATTCACACTTACATTCCATACAAACTTAAATAATTCTTTTGATTGTGTAAAGCTGCTTTGCGACAATGACAATTGTTAACAGGACTATACAAATAAAACTGAATTGAAATTCCCTGTGTGTGTGTGTGTGTGTGTGAATTTTAAGCCTTTAAAAAGTTTAATGAGTTTAATTAAATGCAGCTCGTTTCTTATATAGTTTTCTCACCCAGGTGCAGCGTTTAAACACTACAGACTAACTTCAAATACAGGAGTTTAACATTCAACATCAAATTACAAGTTAAACACACAAAGATACATTGTTACTGAGCAGCGCGTGTCATCTGCCAGAGTTATTAGGCCACCTTTACCTCTAAAGTTTGGACTTCTCAACATTAGATCCCTTACGCTAAACCAACCGTCTGCTAGCTGCATAGAGTCGTCACTCAGGGTTCACTCTATTGAGACTGTGTCTGTTCCCCGAGCTAAAAACAAATTTAGAAAGACTCAGAAAGTCTGTTTTAGTAATTTAATTAGCATAAAGACCACAAACTTGGATCAGACTGAATGCGCAGCCGGCACCTCTGATCTGAAGCTAGGACTGTTAAATATTAGATCTCTCGCATCTAAAGCAGTTAAAGTTAATGAAATTATCACAGATCAGGAGTTTGATATACTCTGTTTAACAGAAACCTGGATTAAACAGGACGAGTATGTAGCTCTAAATGAAGCTAGTCCTCCTGGATACAGCTACATACACCAGCCTCGGTTAACTGGTAGAGGAGGAGGCGTCGCAGTTATTCACAATGATAATTTGACTATTGTACAAAAACACGGACACAAATTTAATTCATTTGAAATTCTTTATAGTAACATAAGTGTATTTAACTATATTAAGTCAGCTCAGTCGATCCCGCTAATTGTCATTTACAGACCTCCAGGGCCGTACTCGGAATTTCTTAGTGAATTTGCAGATTTCCTCTCAAACCTAGTCGTTTCTGTAGAGAAAGTGTTAATTGCTGGAGATTTTAATATTCATTTTGAAAACCCAGAAGACCCTCTGAGAACTGCATTTATGTCTATACTGGACTCGGTAGGAGTAAATCAGTGTGTAGTAGGACCCACTCATAAAGCAGGTCACACTTTAGATTTAATAATATTATTTGGATTAAGTATAAGAAATTTATTCACAATACCACTATCTGAAGTTATCTCAGATCACTATCTTGTCTCATTGCAAGTGTGTCACAATAATAATGTACACACAGCGCCGCGCTACCGTATGAAACGTACATTCACATCAACTACCAAACAGAGTTTTATCAGTAATCTCCCAGAGTTCCCAACTTCGATTAGATCACCGTCTGACCCCACAGAACTCGATCAGGCGACTGAATATTTAGAGTCGACATTTCGCTATACCCTAGATAATGTAGCTCCAGTCAAAAGAAAAATTATTAGAGATAAAAAACTTGCTCCCTGGTATAACGATCACACGCGCACTTTAAAACAGACCGCTCGGAAATTAGAACGTAAATGGCGTCAAACTAAATTACTAGTATTTCAAATAGCATGGAAGGAGAGCATCCTGAACTATAGAAAAGCTCTTAGTGTAGCTAGATCAACATATCTCTTCACTCTTATAGAAAATAACAAAAATAATCCTAGATTCTTATTTAATGCTGTAGCCAAATTAACCAGAAATAAGACCACTGCAGAAATCTCCACAACAACATCATGCAATAGTGAGGACTTCATGAACTTTTTTAATAATAAAATTGTAAATATTAGGCATAAAATTGAGGTTTTGAAACCGAACAATGTAATTGATGCAGATGTTAATCTAGCCATGTCAGACCAGAACCTAGAATACTTTACTCCCCTTGAAGAGAATGAACTAATTTCACTCATCTCTTCTTCAAATTCATCAACCTGTATATTAGATCCTGTACCGACACATTTTCTTAAACAGATAGTACCAGCAATAATAGAACCCCTGTTGAGAATAATTAATTCTTCACTCAGCATTGGATATGTTCCAAAATCTTTTAAATTAGCAGTTATCAAACCAATAATTAAGAAACCTGACCTCGACCCCTGTCAGCTGTCCAGTTACAGACCAATATCAAACCTCCCCTTTATCTCTAAGATCCTGGAAAAGATAGTAGCGGAGCAGCTATGCTCATATATACATAGGAATGGCATACATGAACTGTATCAGTCAGGATTTAGGCCTCATCACAGTACAGAGACGGCGCTCGTTAAAGTAGTAAATGACATTCTATTGGCCTCTGATCAGGGTTGTGTAACTATGCTTGTATTACTTGACCTCAGTGCAGCTTTTGACACTGTTGATCACGCTATTCTTCTTCACAGATTAGAAAATGTAGTGGGAATTAAGGGTACAGCCCTCTCCTGGCTCAGATCCTATCTGACCCATCGTTATCAGTATGTAGACTTAAATGGTGATTATTCTGCATGTTCTCTAGTGGAGTTTGGCGTTCCGCAGGGTTCAGTTTTAGGTCCACTGCTTTTTTCCCTTTACATGCTTCCTCTGGGCAACATAATCCGTAAGCATGGTATTAGTTTTCATTGTTATGCTGATGATACACAGTTATATGTCTCAGCAAAACCTGATGAGAAAAAACAGCTTACTAAAATTGAGCAATGTGTGCAGGACATAAGAAATTGGATGCTAACTAACTTCCTTCTGCTAAATCCGGATAAGACAGAAGTTCTAGTCATAGGACCGCATACAGCTAGGAGTAAAATTTTAGATCATACCGTAACTTTAGATGGCCTTTCTGTTCCATCAAATGCAACAGTGAAAGACCTTGGTGTGATTATTGATTCCAGCCTTTCATTTGAAGCACATGTAGATAATATTACCAGGATAGCATTCTTTCACCTCAGAAATATTGCCAGAATAAGAAATTTATTGTCGCTAAACGACGCAGAAAAACTAGTTCATGCTTTTATCACCTCTAGGTTGGACTATTGTAATGCCTTACTGTCTGGTTGTTCAGCTAGATGCATAAATAAGCTTCAGCTAGTCCAAAATGCAGCAGCGAGAGTCCTCACCAGAACCAGAAGATATGAGCACATCACCCCTATCTTATCTTCACTCCATTGGCTCCCTGTGAAATTTCGCATTGATTTTAAAATACTACTCTTGACATATAAAGCATTAAATGGTCTCGCGCCGCAGTACCTGAGCGAACTGCTAGTGTCTTACCATCCGCCACGCCTACTTCGATCAAAGGATGCAGGCTGCTTGTCAGTACCGCGTATTATGAAAAATACAGCTGGGGGCGGAGCTTTTTCTTACAAAGCCCCAAAGTTATGGAATAGTCTTCCAAATAGTGTTCGGGACTCAGACACAGTCTCAGTGTTTAAGTCCAGGCTAAAAACCTATTTATTTAGCCGAGCATTTTTATAAATAGATTTGCCATAGGTAAAGGAGCAGATCTGGGGGCTCATGGACGTAGAGTATTATGGTGAACTGGTATGTTTGGATGCTGTCTTCCTCACTCTCATTGATCACTCAGGTTTGCTGACGGTGAGGTGATTGTTTGCTTTACATGTCAGGAAGCCCTCATGTTTGTGTTTCCTTCTGGCTCCTCCCTTTTAGTTATGCTGTCATAGTTAGTCCTGCCGGAGTCTCTGCTTGCACTCTACAGTTAATATACATTCACATTATACATTGTGTGACTGTGACCATACCTAACTGCCATCTCTCCTCTTCTTCTCTTTCCCCCCCTCTTTCTTTTTCCTCTCTCCTCCTGTCCCCCCCTTTCACTCTTTCTCTCTCTCTCTGTCGAGCTACACATGTCGTTCCTGAGCTGCCAGTGATCCAGACTCCCTCTGCCCTCCGGACCTGTCTGACCCATCCTGGTGCCCCGCTTCTGGCTGAAGATCTCGTCACATGGATGCCCCGTGTGTCTCTCTGGGATGCGTCTGGTGTCTGGGAATGATTCTCTCTACCTAGAAAATGGTTCTGGCCTTGACTGGTGTTGGCAACTGTTTCTCTGGGGACTTGACAGTTCGATAGTTCATGACTGGAACTTCTTACAAGTCTACCTGGGTCTTCAATAACTACCTGGACTCCATATTAACATCAATTAACATCAGCTATTATAGCTGAACTGCCTCCCACCCTACACACTGTATAAATGCAGATCATTTACTGCTTTTTGTTTCACCCAAATGAGGATGGGTTCCCTGTTGAGTCTGGTTCCTCTCAAGGTTTCTTCCTCTTACCATCTCAGGGAGTTTTTCCTTGCCACTGTCGCCCTCGGCTTGCTCACCAGGGACAAACTGACCATTTTGATTCATACAAATTCACATTTCATACAAACCTAAATAATTCTTTTGACTATGTAAAGCTGCTTTGCGGCAATGAAAATTGCTAAAAGCGCTATACAAATAAAATTGAATTGAATTGAACCTTATAATGAAGCTCAAGCTCTTCGACCCTGCAGCACCTCGAGTGTAAAACTCACCCAAACTCCACAGAAACTGGAGATGTGATACAACTCCTCCAACTAATTAGTAGAATACATATATAAGCACAAAAAAGATTTTAAAAAATCATAATATTTCGTATATATAACAAAGGTCCAAGAGTTCTTTAGTTGCACTTTCTCTCCCCCTGTATCTCTAATACAAAGTAAATCCTCTGTATGTATGTTTATTAGTACAATATGAGTTCTATGTTTGTAACGTTGTCCCAGGATTCTACAGAGGTGCATGGAGTAACCAAAAATGTCCTCAAGTAAGCGTAGCTGTACTTCAAAATAATATTACTCAAGTAGAAGTAAAAAGTATTCGGTGAAAAGATACTCAAGTCCTGAGTCACTGAGT